>NW_006408612.1:821787-822282 GCF_000296735.1 Chrysochloris asiatica
GACTTCAAAATTTATTACATGGCTACAGTGGTCAAAACAGCTTGGTACTGGTACAATGAAAAATACACTGATCAATGGAACAGAATCGAGAATCCAGAAATTAACCCACCCACATAAAGCCAACTGATTTTTTACAAAGTACCTAAATATATCGCATGGGGAGGGAACAGTGTCTTCAACAGATGGTGCTGGCAGAACTGGAAAGCGATATGCAAAGATTGAAACAAGACCTTTACCTCACACCTTATACAAAAACCAACTCAGCATGGATTAAAGACCTAAATGTGAATCCCCAAATTTTGAAGGCCATCAATGAAAAAATAGGGATTAATGTGAGGGCACTAGTTCAGGGAATATACAGACTACCAAACATTTTGAAAACTACACAAACAAAAGTGGGCAAAATAGATGATTGGGACATACTAAAAATTAAAAACTTATGTGCATCAAAAGACTTCACCAGAAGAGTAAAAAAGGAACTAACAGAATGGGAAA
>NW_006408612.1:822382-832101 GCF_000296735.1 Chrysochloris asiatica
AGAAACCCTATACAGGGTTGCTATGGATTGGAACCAACTCAACGGCACTTAACAACAACAAGAAAATCCTAAAACAGGAGTTCTGGTATGGCGCTGTAGGATAAACACTGATTGCTAACCACAGGCCGATGGTTCAAACCCACCAGCTGCTCCTTGGAAACCCAATACTTGGTCGCTGTGAGTTGGAACTGACTCACTAGCACTTAACAACAATAATCCTAAAACCAGATAGATGCTTCAGGTCCCGACTGTGAATAACAAACAGAAAGCTAAAGCTAGAACCCTCTTGAGAATAACTCACTGGAGACCAAAGTACTTTCAAAAGAGAACGCAGGCCCCACGTCAGTTTATTACATGCAGAGCTGCAAAGACACTTTACACACATTTAGTTAGATGGTTCTTCCTAACTATCCCCAAGAATAATCTTTGTATATTTCCTGTAGTCAGGATGCATAGCCTTTCCCAATGTACAATCACAGGGAAACACCTTTTCTTTTTTTAAAACAGGGCACAGTAGGATTTGAACATCAGGTCAACAAATGCTTAGAACTGGCCGAATACCTCTATGCCAAGATTAAAAACAGAGAAGAATTTGAGATGGTGTTCGATGGCGAGGTAGGTTGTCATCATAGACTGGATGCAAAATATTTCTGGAAAACCTAATGGGGGAAGTTCCTCTAGTCATATTATCCTATATTACATGATGCTGCTTCTGAATTTTTATTCTTACCCACCCTCTATTTAATTCTTTCTTCTTCCAGTAGCATTTGGAAGGCTCTTCCCTTTGACCTCTTCTATAATGAGTAGCTCTCAGCCAGCCCTTTGCAGAAAGGGGGTCTATCCTTGCCAGATCTGAATCCATTATTGTTGAATTTGTCTTACTGTTGTGTTGAACTTCCACAATAAAGTGTTTCTCAGTTTCAGGAAGCTTATAGGCTGGATATATCCTTAACTTCCAAGACTGGTTCTATAAGATTCTATGTAGATTCATTATGAGAACAAGATAAAATTGTCGGCCCTGACTTCATATCCACATTACATACAGTAAAGTATTTGTCATACCAATAGGTACTAAGTGGCTGCCTCATGCCAGGCACTGTGCCGGCAGTTAGGTTCTGTAGAATTGACCCAAACAGATCATTGTTCCTGCCCTAACGGTGCTCACAGTTTGAATCAAGAAAGATGGAGGAGGGACCAGTGCTGAAAAGAACATCCACGTATAACCCAATAATATAGAATACCACCTACATTCAACATTAGTCCATTTACCAAGCAACCTAAACTAGGGATACACCTGAGAGCCACCAAGTAAACGTAAGAATCTTGAGCATTAAAATCCATGATACGATGTTGAGTGTTAAACATTTTAATAGCAGATTAGAAAAAGCAAGTGTGATGTCTCAAGCCAGTTAGAAGCAGACATAAGGATGACAACTAGAAAGAAGCTGAAAAAACTATTGTTGTTGTTATTAAGTGCCATCGAGTTGGTTCTGACTCATAGAGACCCTGTACAGGGTTTCTGAGGATTGGCTGGTGAGTTTGAACCTTGTGGTTCAAAGTGACTTTGCAGTCCAGTACATTAACATGCAGCGCAATACCTGGAAAAAACTGTAACAAGCTGCTTCTGTGATATGTGACCCTTTGGCCTCTGCCCTGTTTGGTGTCGCAAAGATCTTTTAGCCAGTCTATGAATGCCCAAAGGACACGTACTGCAAGCCAGTCTCCTGCCCATAGACACTCAGCTTTACTCAGTCCATGGGCCTAGAGTCCACAGCTGCTGTGACTCTCCATGCCACCACCTCTGCCATCACCTCTGCTATTGCAGCTTTTCAAGGTAGGGATCTCACACTCCACTCATCTTCTTCCTTCTTGATGGTCCTGGGATCATCCTTTCCTGCTTCTGATATGGCTCTTTTTAAATCTAGCTGAATGGCAAAACTAACCAATTCCAGCCTTAGAGTCCTGTGCAACTTACTTGCATGATCCCACCAATCAACTTAGTGGAAATTAAGAAGACATTGGATAGGAAAGCCATATTAAGTAAATTCAAGGTACCACATAAGCACACCGAACAACTATAACAAAACACACACAAAAAAAATACAAGTCTTTAGTGCACAGATGCTGGACAGTTTTAGGCATTTCATAAGCCTTGTCTTATGGCTTAAAACCAGTATTCATTTTCAAAATAACAATCATGAGTAATAAAGGCAATATTTAGTAACAGTATAATAAACTCATTAAAATATTCAAAATAAACTATTTTTCAAGCATCTTCTATATATGAGGTATATGTTACCCAATGATGTATTTTTAAAAACACAAAAACTATTACTGTTTAAAGGTGGTAACTTTGGTTATCTAGAAAAGTTGCTATGGGGGTACTTCCCTTGCCAGTTGGAATTGGGTCAATTAGCCATTGTTCTCCTGGGTATTCTGTTAACCTTGTTTTCAAAATGGACAATCTGAAAAATTTCCACCAAAGGAACCATATGGGTGTTGGGAACAGATTTCTCTCAAGACTCATGATTGTCTTTGTTTCACTTTTTTTTTTTTTTTTGATGCTTGTTTGTTAAATCTCTGCAGCCTGAGCACACAAACGTCTGCTTCTGGTATATTCCACAAAGCCTAAGGGGTGTTCCGGATAGCCCTGAACGACGGGAAAAGCTCCACAGGGTATGTGATCTCTCCTTGTCTCATTCAATTCCCTACAATCTCCCGGTCTAGTCAGGATGACCACATTCTGGTGAGTCTTTCTAATGGGGGAGAAATAAAAACTGAAGACTTGGGTGAGCTTATAACTATATTGTTGCATTGTTCTCCTTGGACATTGATTGCCTCTTTCCTGTGGTTCAGAAGGAGGGAACAACTAAAGGATGAATCTCTACCTTAGGTTGGCGTTCTTCATTAAAAAGGCAGTGGAGTAATGTACATGGTCTTAAAAAAAGCAACAGTTGCCATCAAATCTGTTCCAACTCATGGCAACTCATATGTGTGTCAAAGTAAAACTATGCTCCATTGGGTTTTTAGTGGTTGATTATTTTGAAAGCAGATCACCAGATCTTTCTTCCTAAGCACATCTGAGTGGATTCAAACAGGCAATTTTTCCATTAACATGGAGCACTTTAACTATTTGCACCATCAACAGTAATTGTGAGGATGGCACAAGACCAGGCAGTGTTTTGTTCTGTTGTATATAAGGCCACTCTCAGTCAGAACTGACTCAATGGCACCTAAAAACAACTGGGACCACATGGGGGCCTTGGTGGTACAACTGTTAAACATTGGGTTAATATTTAACTAAAAGCTTGGCAGTTCAAGCCTACCAGGGAGAAAGATGCAGCAGTCTACCCCGGTGAAGATTACAGAATAGGAAACTATAGGACAGTTCTACTTTGTCTGATAGGATCACTATGAGTTAGAATCAACTGAATGGCACATGTTAAAGTGGCTTTATGTTTACTCTAATGCTGATTCATTCTGGCTGTTTATCTTTACATCTTTTCTATATATTATGTCCATATATTGGTATATTTAATTAATTTTATTGAGCACAGTCTGTGTGGAATGAAGTAGGCTGGGCTCTGAGTTATGCAGAAGCCTTAATTTATATTGTTACCTATAAGAGTTTTTTATTTTATTATCAGCCAAGGCTGATGTTCTCAAAATTTAGTCTCACGGTACTTTCTGAAGGAACTGATGAGTAGGTAGACATTAAATATTCATAACCACTGAAGATACATTGATATAAAGTATTTCTTTACCTTTTCCCCAATGTAAACACAAATAGTAAAAAGCAAGTTGCTCTTTTTCCAACCAAGAAATGGATTGAATTGTTAGAAAAGAGAGGGGTATTCATATCATTCTTATGGTTTGTTTTATGTTTTTCATCATAAGGTGGCTCCAAAAATCAAAGCTTTAATGATGGAGTCGGGTACAACCATGGTTGGTTACCAGCCTCAAGGGGACAAGGCTAACTTCTTCCGGATGGTCATCTCAAATCCAGCTGCTACCCAGTCTGACGTCGACTTCCTCATTGAGGAGATAGAAAGATTGGGCCAGGATCTGTAATCTCCCTCAGCAGAACATGAGTTAGTGGAGAAGGTCTCTTTCCCCTGCCACCCTAGAACAAACCTCTATAAGTTACAAAACCACATAGTCCATTTCACTGAGGGAATATATAATATCTTGAAGAATGCTGTTAAAATCTTACTTAAGCTTGTTTGTTATAGCTAGCTGGACAGTTCTTTTTAAAAAGTTGCACATTAGAAACACAGTATATATGTACAGTTATATATACCTCTCTCTCTATATATATATATATGTATAATGAGTGTGGCTTAGAAATAGTTTACAGCATGTTTCCCACTCCAAGAGAATTAGCTTTATCTTCAACAGTTACTGCAGGCTAAACATGATGCAAACCAGCTTGCCCAACAATTACAAGAAAGATGTTGTTCAAAATGTAGAGTCCTGGGGACCAAGGGAAATGCTGGTGGTAGGAGTTGACCTGACTGTCGTCGTTTCACTTACCTGAAGTCATGATGGATGAGAAAAATCAACACTAGTTGAAAAGTCACACCTTCCCTGTTAATATCCTATTAGGGGAAAATAGTAGCATTGTTACAGAGGTACTATTGCTGTGTTTTAGAGATTAATTTGTGTAGAGTGTGTTGTCTGATCTTGGGGGAGAGGAAGAACACATGTAATGATTTCAATGATTGTTGAATTGTAGGTAGATGAAATATTTGATTATTTATATTCAGAGATTTATCATGTTAAAGAGGTGTGTGGTATTTTTTTCTCATTTGTAATGTATCTTATTTATATATTATTGAAGTAAGTTCTGGAAACTGTTTATGGTATTTTCGTGCATTTGTGAGCCAAAGAGAAAAGATAAAAGTTAGTGAGACTTGTATTTATATTAGAGTGCCCTTAAATAATGACTTAAGCATAAGTTTACTGAACTGCCTGTAAATGAATCCTGATACTGTATATAGAGTCATATATATGGAAATTCCATGACTTAAGTTGCATCTGGTCTTCTATTCCCTGCTTTGTCTGGCTGTATGTCTGGTGTTCTCAGTGCTTTTCTAGTAGCTGTTGGATACTAACTGTAGATCCCTGTAATTTTGTAGTTCTTCATGACCAATCTCTGTGACTCACTTAGCTGAAACCTAAGGTAATGTTTCCGAAGACCTTCCGAAGATCTCAGATAAATTGACCAGGCTCACAACTGTTTTTGAAGAGAGGAAGTCCACACTGTGCGTTTTAGAGTATGTAAGAAGAATATAAATAAAAATATTCTCCATAGAGAATTTGAACAAAAGTTTTTTATAGTTTGTGATTCATACTGATAGGGATTTCTGATTATTGTTACTTGGATCATCAGCCCATTTGCTCTCTGCTGACTGATTTAAGACATCCTCAGTATCCTTATTATCAAGCTGGGACTCAACTCACCATCAAATGGTTTACAGCCCCTCATCTTTAAAATCATTATGATCGTAACTAACTAAAATTTGCAGCTCAAGCTTTGAGCCGTTTTTACATTTTCCTGTTTGCATCTTAGAGTTCCATGCATTCAATTATCAACAAATGTATTTCCTTCCTGTGTAGAAGGCACTGAAGTTATAATGCTATACAACGCAAACAAATCTTCTTTCTAGTGGAGTTCTTATCTGAATATTTCTAAAACTACAGACTCATACCCTCCTGCCTCTTACTCTTATACACTTATACAGTGGCCGTAATTCACCTCCACAGGAAATAGAATTTGGTGCTGGATCATTAGGAAATGGAACCAACTTTCTATCATATTCTATTAAGCTGTCCTAATACTATCCCATTCATTTGGAATGTAGACACTTCCCTATTTAGCACCTGTAGGAGTTAGATAAGGATTACTTATAGCTAGCACACTGATTGCATGTGTAACCATCATATTAAACAAACTGGACTCTATAGGAAGAGAATATTGTTACCTGCTGTCATTCAGTTGGATCCAATTCATGTTGAGCGCACGCACAGCAGAATGAAATACTGCTCAGTCGTTTTCTTTCTGCCACTGTTCCTTCAAATCTGCTGTGGGCTGATTCTTTCCCTGTTCCTATTTGAATTCAGATCACAAGAAAAGTCCCATTTTAGTAATTAAATATTCAGCTCAGGAGTAAGAAGTGAGGAGGCTTCACATTTTAATACAATTTAGAGCTTCTCTCCTCCCTTACTGTATTAGGATACAGGTCTATAGTGAAGATTGGGGACCTTTGCATCTTTTTAAACATCTCTAAATCATCCTGGTGTGATGCTGGACTGCACAGTCAGTTTGAACCACAAGGTCGGCAGTTCAAGCTCACCAGCCTCTCCTTAGAAACCCTATACAGGGTTACTATGGATCGAAACCAACTCTACAGCACTTAACAATGACAACAACAAATCATCCTTATTGTATTTCCACATTCAGAGTCAAGCCTATGGAGAAGAGGGATTAAAGTAATAACGAAAGGCACAATTATCATTTCACCTGAAGCAAATTTTCTGAAAGGAGACACACTTTAGTCTTCAAGCTGACATCTTTGCTCTTCAACACTTTGAAAAAAGTCTTGTGCAGCAGAGTTGCCTAATGCAATACATCATTTGATTTCTTGACTGCTACTTCTATGTGAGTGTTGATAGTTGATCCAAGAAGAATGAAATCCTTGACAACTTCAATCTTTTCTCTGTTGATAAGAAAGTTGTTTATTGGTCCAGGATTTTTGTTTTCTTTACATTAGATGCAATCCATACCAGAGGTTGTGCTCTTTGATCTTCATCAGTAAATATTTTAAGTCTTCTTCACTTTCAGCAAGCAAGGTTGTATCATCTGTATATCACAGGTTGTTAATGAGTCTTCCTCCAATCCTGATGCTACATTTTTCTTCATGTGTATATATATATAATGTTGGGTTTTGTATTTCATATAAGTAGAATCATACAGAATTTACTTCTGTGATTTATCTATCTATTCAACATTAGGATTTTGTAGAACCAGAACAAACCCATGCTAAATCTGTGCAGTTAAAAAAAAAAAAGAAAAGCACACCTTCCTTCAGAAACAAGCATCCTTGTGCTCATGTGTACATCTTGGCATGTGAAGCATGAAATTGATTTTAGTGTCTTCTCAACCTTTTGGTATAATCTACAAGCAAGCACATTCATACATGTGAGTCTCACCTGGTTTGGAAGTTTCTTCTAGTGCAACACAGAAAGAAAGAGAAATTGCCCTTAATTTTGGTTTACATCCTATGATAAATGTTCTTGTTCTTTTTTTTTTTTTGTCTGATGTATTTAACTTTATACTGTGAATTGGGTGAAGGTTTAAAGAGCAGAGAAAATCATCAGTTTTCCATTCAACAATTCATGCACATTTTGTTTCATCTTACTGGTTGTAATCTCCACAACGTAGCATCACTTCTCCCGCTTCCTCCTGTGTTTCCTGTTTCTATTCCTCCTTCTTTCCTTAAACCCTTGTAAACTTTGTCCTTTGGTAAATGTTGCCCTTTAGATTTTAAATGGTTGTTTATTCTAAGGTGTGCATAATTCACTAGTTTTATTGTTATCCTTATAGACTCATTTTGGGGTGCATGGTGGCTCTTTACAATGAGACGCAATCAGATAAGCACTGAACCACAAGGTCAGTGCTTCAAGCTCACCAGCTGCTCCTTGGGAGAAAGATGGGACTTTCTGCTCCCACAAAGATTTATAGTCTTGGAAACCCTATACAGGGTTGCTATAAGTCGGATGCTATAATGTTGTTGTTGTTAAGTGCCACTGAGTCGGTTTTGACTCATAACAACCCTGGATAGGGTTCCCAAGGAGCAGTTGGTGGGTTTGAACTGCTGACCTGTGACTCAAACACTAGAACTGTTTATTGTTTGTTTGAAAATTGAGCCATGGTCAGTTCCAGACCTGAAGGATGACTAATGGTCATGGATTCGAGAATTCCACCAGTCTCTTATCATTAAGACTGGTCTGTTTTATGATTTTGAGTTTTGCTCCACATTTTTCTTTCACTCTATTGAGGACCTTCTAATATAATCCCTTTTCAGAGAATTTGATCATAGTAGCAGGGCATCATCTAGTTCTGGTCTCAGCATCCTGGAACCTGATGTTCGTGTGGTCTTTTAGTCCATTGGACTAAATACTTCCATGTATCTTCAATTTTCATCTCTCTTCTTTCCTTTAGACTGTTTTTCAGATTTATCTTTGATCATGGTTATAACTATCATCAGTTAATTTTGTCCACTGTAATTCCATTGTATGAATATATATCTTGGTTGATTTGTCCATTCTATTGGTGTTAGATACCAGGGGTTTCTCCCAGTTTGGGGGGAGGGGTTTGCCTTTAGAAACAGTGCTGCTCTGAGCATTCTTTTATTCACTTCCTGATGTACATGTACAAAAGTTCTCTAAGGTTTACACCTAAAAGTGAAATTGCTGACTCACAGGGTACTTGTGAACTATGAATAAAGCAGAGTTGGTCACATCAAGCCACACTGCCACTAGCTGTGTGTGAAAGTACATATTGCGTCATAAACTCACCATCATTTGGTATTAGGCCTAAACTAGTTACCATTCTGGTGGGTATGAAATAGTATTTCATTGTGTTAATTTGTCTTTCCTGATTACAAATGACGTTGAGCATCTTATAACATTTTTATTGTTCATTTGTGTTCTTTCTTCTATGAATGCCTAAATGATGTCTTTTTTTATTACTATTATCAATAGTTTTAGCTTTTTAAAAATATATATTCCAAAGACTAATTCCTTTTAGTTATATATTTGGCAAATATGTTCTCCTAATTTGGGGCTTAATGTGATGCTGTAGGAGAAATACTGAACTGCTAACCACAGGGTCGGCAGTTCAAGCCCACCATCCATTCCTCAGAATCCCTATATACAGGGTTGCTATGAGTTGGAACTGACTTGATGGCATTTAACAACAACAAGGAACTCTTGAAAAATGAAGTTCTTAAATTTAATGTAATGGAAATTATCAATACTTTATGGTCTGCTTTTATATGTCTTCTTTAAGAAATTCTTCCCCTTTTTAGACATAACCCAATATCTTGAGGGAATGAGTCATAGGGCCTGAGGCCTCAGAATCATGATCTTGGGGGACATCAAGGTAGCTGGCATAACATAACCCACAAAACCAATGTACTACTTCATACTTGGAGTCCTGGTGTGGTGATGTGGATTAATGCACTGGAAGGCAAAGTCATTTTGAACTGCAAGGTTGGCGATTCAAGCTCACCAACCACTCCTTGGAAACCCTATACATGGTCATTCTGGGTTGGAAACTACTCGATGGCACTTAACAACAACAATAACTTCATATTTTGGAGAATAGCAACCAGGGTCTTAAAAACTCATAGTGCTGGATGAATCAACAAAGTGGCAGGATATAAGATCAATATACAAAAACCAGTTGGATTCCTCTATACCAAAAACGACAGCACTGAAAAGGACATTAGGAAAGCAATGCCATTTACAATAGCCACCTAAAGGATGAAATATCTAGGAATAAATGTAACCAGAGAAACAAAGGATCTATATAAAGAAAACTACAAAACACTACTACAAGAAACCAAAAGAAACTTACAAAAATGGAAGAATATACCATGCTCCTGGATAAGAAGACTTAACATTGTGAAAATGTCAATACTGCCCAAAGCAAT
>NW_006408612.1:834621-841694 GCF_000296735.1 Chrysochloris asiatica
AGGCTTGCAGGGTATACCCTTTGGTTGGTTGATGATGCACAGAGGGGATTGTAACCCTGGCAATGAAACAGTATATAATAGGATGAATGTAAAGCTAATGTTCTCCCATGTAAACTATCACATAATTCACAATAAAACATTTTTTTAAAAAAAGAAAAACTTATAGTGCAAATTATTGTTTTCTCCCTGTGTAGAGCAAACAAGAATGAGGAAAATCTTAGACCCATGGAAACAAACTAATCCAATGGACTGATGTACCATGTGAAGCCCAGCCTCCATGTCCCTGAGACCACAAGAACTAGATGGTACCCATATACCACTACCAAGTATTCTGAAAAAAAGATCACATTCGAAGGTCCTGAATACAGTGGGGAAAAAATGTGGAACTAAACTCAAATGCAAAAAAAAAAAAAAGCTGTACTTGTCAGATAGGGACTGGGGGAGCCCACAAAACTATGACTCTTAGTCATCTTCAGGTCTGGAAATGAACTGACCACCGTGGCTCTATTTTCAGCTAAGCAATAGACAGGTCTATTAGGGGAATGATAACACCAGTGAGGTATGCACACCTTAGAATAATCAGCTGCTTGAGTACAAAAGGGCAGCCTTTACCCAAAGGCAAAGTTCAGAGGGCTTGGAAAGGAGGAGGAATAGAAATAGGAAACACAGGGGGAAAGTAGGATAAGTGATGTTTCATTGTGGGAATTGCAGCCAATGAAATGAAACAAAATATGTATGGATTTTTTTATGAAAAACTGGTCTGCTCTATAAATCTTTACCCAATTCACAATAAAAAGTTAAAAACAAACAAAAAACTAGACCACATAAGAACCTTCAAATATTTTTATTCCAATCATCCTCCCCACAACATAACATTGTTATCCAATATTTCAGTTCTCTCTTTTTTAGCTCTACAAAGTACACACTGCTAGTATTGTTTTATTCAATTTTGCTTAGACATACTCACCTACTTGTCACTATATTTGTGCACAATTTCTTCTTTCATCTCAGTCCTTTCATCTAGATCATTTCCCTTTTTTTTTCATCTGTATGCATTTGAACTTTTCTTTAGAGAAGCCTGTTAATAGCCCCTCTCTTAGAGTGGATTATCTGTGTCTCTTCACGGGCATCACTTGGGAGGCTGGTTTGAAAGCACAGGAAGCAAATGATTTGCTGCCTTGCATTTGGGAAAGTTACCTATTAGATAAAGCCTTCTTTGTTAGACAGGAAATGTTACAGTCATGTCATAATCACTCATAGGCATTATTCATGTGGTTGTTAAGTGCCATTAAGTCAGTTCCAACACACAGTGACCCTGTATAGGGTTTCTGAGGAGTGGCTGGTGAGTTTGAATCGCTGACCTTGCAGTCCAGCACATTAACCTGCAGCACCACACCAGGACTCTATAGGAATTACAGGGACTTCGTTACCTCTTATGTTGTTGTTAAGTGCTGTCGAGTTGGTTCCGACCCATAGCGAACCCTGTACAGGGTTTCCAAGGCTGTAAATCTTTATGGGAGCAGAAAGCCTCATCTTTCTCCCACGGAGCAGCTGGTAGTTTCAAACTGCTGACCTTAAGGTTTGCAGCCCGATGATAAAGGAAACCAGGTATATGCATAAAATTTACCTGCAAGACTCTTAAAATCAAAATCCTTTTATCTGAGCAAACTGAGGACAGCATTTTAATAAACAGTATCTCACTAAGTTTTAGGTTAAAGAATGGAATTTTTATAATATCCAAGGATGCTTTAATATTCTAACAAAAGCACTGCAAAACTCTTCTTTCTGGTTTGCTCATTCTCTGTAATGAACAGAGAATGTATTTTACCCAGCATCCTTTCTCTCTTCTGCTGATGTCACTCTAATTTCCTTTGAGAAAACACCCTTCCTTTATTCTTGTCCCCATGTAATTTGGCAGGATAAATTCATCCTGGGACTGCAGACGCGGTCATTTGACTCATATTTGAACAATCAACATGAGCAAAACCCCTATGAGAAGTCTAAGCAATCTTGCATAACAGATGTAGTAGGGACCCATCTTGAAAGCCCACACTATGTCCACCTGAGCATGTCTGGAAGGCCGTGTTAGTTTCCTATTACTGCTGTAACAAATCACCACCAATTCAGTAGCTTAAAACAAAATAAATGTATTACTGTACAGTTCTGATGGTCAGAAGTCCAAAATCAGTCTCAGTGAGCAAAATCAAGATGCTGTCAGGCCTGCATCCCTTCTGAAAAGTTCTGGGGAGGACTTGTTAGCTTGCCTTCTGGCTGATGGAGGCTACTCACATTCTTTGACTCATGGTCTTGATGCAGGCCTTTCACTTTGCTATCACGACCTTTGGTTACATTGGTGAATTCAGCCCAGCCTAGTTGTTGGAAATAGTGAATTCCCCATGATACCTAAGGGGGAAATGCCCCCACCAACATCCCTGAGGCTTTCTGAACTACCCAGGACCCATTTGAGCAGGACTGAAGTTCCCTCAAATAATGAATGGAGGCAGTCCCAAACACTTGAGTTTTACTTCCATGCAGATGTGGCTTGGGGAAACATAGGTGAAATAGAATAACAATACAAGTAGCTACCCCATAGCAAAACTCTGACCACTTTCTTCCCCTCCAGCTAATCTGGAAACTCCCTTTAAAAATACACACCCCTTTGAATTGCCTGGAAAAGACACTAACTTCTATTGTAACCTCTCACTTCTTTAGCTGCACCAGGGTGCTCTCCTGCCTACACTGGCATTCATGTTCCAGGAAGTCACTGTAATTAAATTCTGCTTTAGTTGTAGAAAGGAAAGGAAGGATGGGAACGGAAGAAAAAAGAGAGTGTGGAGGAAAGAAAAAGAGAGGAGAAGAAAGTAGCCTGTGACTAAACACCTTAGTTGTGAGTCTTGGAGAAAATCGGTTGACAGGAATGGAATGCAGCGTGGGTTACTAATGCTCAGTGGGTTCCATTTACAGAACAATACCAGGTGGACCTGGTTGGGCTATGGTTTCAGACTTAAGGTAAAAGAAAAGCACTCTTGCCTGACAGCACCTTGGTTTTGCTCACTGAGACTGATTTTGGACTTCTGACCATCAGAACTGTACAGTAAGACATTTATTTTGTTTTAAGCTACTAAATTGGTGGTGATTTGTTACAGCAGTAATAGGAAACTAACACGGCCTTCCAGACATGCTCAGGTGGACATAGTGTGGGCTTTCAAGATGGGTCCCTACTACATCTGTTATGCAAGATTGCTTAGACTTCTCATAGGGGCTTTGCTCATGTTGATTGTTCAAATATGAGTCAAATGACCGCGTCTGCAGTCCCAGGATGAATTTATCCTGCCAAATTACATGGGGACAAGAATAAAGGAAGGGTGTTTTCTCAAGGGAAATTAGAGTGACATCAGAAAAGAGAAAGAATGCTGGGCAAAATACATAGATGTTCATTACAGAGAATGCTTTACCTTACTATAGTCACCGAGTCAGGGAGAAGTAGAAAAGAGTCTTGTTTTAATATTACTTTAAGGCTAGGGGGGATTTGTGGTGGGTCGAACAAAAAGAAAGCACAGTAAAACTTCCTTTGTGCTTTTTAACAGGAAAGCTCTCATTCTTTCCTCGGCTCAATGGATGCCACCTAGTGGGAAAAAGAGCAGCTCACATTCAGCCATCAGTTGTGGCAGCCTGGCATTTCATAACTTCTTTGCCTCACCTGTCAAAACCAGGGATGTTGTAATGGGTTAAATTATGTTCCGCAAAAAAAGATACATTGAACTCTAACTCCTGGACCTTATTTAGAAATATAATTTGTGACCTTGTTTGGAAATAGGTTCTTTCTTTGAAGATGTTAAGTTGATGAGGTGCAGGTATAATTTCTTTTAGAAAGATCAGCACAAAGTTGGTCCCTATGAGTTGGAGGTTAAAGATATCCCAACTATCTGACTTCTCCAACATGTTATGTTGTTGTTGTTATGTGCCATTAAGTCAGTAATCCTGTATAGGGGTTCTGAGGATTTGAACTGCTAGCCTTGTGGTTAACAGTCCAGTACCACACCACAGGGCTCCCCAAATGTTATACCACCCCATAACCCTTGATATGAATCACCACTCTTCCCCTCTCTTGTGTCCCAGAGTTCTACAGCATGCTGAAACGTCTCACAAAACTCACAGCTGTCAAAGGAAATGGCTCACACAATTGTGGAGGCTTGCAAGGCCCTAATCTGTAGATCAGAGATAAATCTGCAGGAATATCCTCACTCACATAGTCTCATGAACTGAGGAACCTAAATCGGCAGATGCATAAGGCTGCAAGAGCTGGTGAATAAGGTCAGGTGATAGGCCAAAAGACCCCCACAAACTGGAGGTCAGATACAAGGAGCCAGCTGCAAGATTCAGGGCTAGAGAGAGAGAGCACTTTTCTAAAGCAGTTCTATAAAATTGGAGTTAGACAATGCTCCAAAATGTGGTGACTTGAGTCCCACCCACTAGTAAGGTGGGGGCATCCACTGTAATCCTTATTCCGTAACCCCATCTTAATCCTTGCTCCTTGTTGTTGGTAGGTGTCATTGAGTCAATTCCAACTCATGGTGACTTTATGCAGAACAGAACAAAACACCGCCCTGTCCTGTATCATTCTCACAATCATTGTGAAGCTGAACCCATTGCTGCTCTCGCTGTGTTACTCCATCTCGTTGGGGGTCTTGCTCCATAGTTCAACCTAAATCTTGCCTCATAAACCACTCATTTAAAAATGGGTCCATAATCAATCAATAGTCTAATGGACTAGAACTAGAAGGTGCTGGGCTACCACTACCAACCACTCTGACAGAGATCACATTGTTGTTGTTGTTGTTAGGTGTCATCGAGTCGGTACTGACTCATACCAACCCTGTGCACAACAGAACGAAACATTTCCCATTCCTAGGCCAACCTCACAATTGTTGCCATGCTTGAGTCCACTGATGCTGCCACTGGCCAATTAATCTCTCTGGGGGTCTTCCTCTTTTTCTCTGATCCTCCACCTTACCAAACATGATATCCTTCTCCAACAACTGGTCCCTCCTGACAATATGACAAAAGTATGAGAGATGAAGTTTGGCTATCCTGGCCTCCAAGGAGCACTCTGGCTGCACTTCTTCCAATACAGACCTGTTGGGTTCTTTTGGCAGCCCATGGTACTTTCAACATTCTCCTCCAACACCATAACCCAACTGCATCAATTCTTCTACTGTCTTCCTTATTCACTGTCCAGCTTTCGCATGCACATGAGGTTGTAGAAATACCATGGCTTGGGTCAGGTGCACGTTAGTCCTCAAGCTGACATCTTTGCTGGGTCTTGTGCAGAAGATTTGCCTAATTCAATACATCATTTGATTTCTTGACTACTGCTTCCATGAGTGTTGATAGTTGATGCAAGTTTTCCATCACCTCTTGGAAATCAAATTGATTTCTATGTATTCCACCTGGCGAGGTCCATGTGTAAAGTCATCTCTTATGCTATCTTAAGAAGGTATTTGAAATGAACTAATCATTGATTTTGCAGAATTCTATCATGCGATCTCCAGCATCATTTCTATCACCAAGGCCATATTTTCCAACTACTGATCCTTCCTCTTTGCTCCCAACCTATGCATTCTAATCACCAGTAATAATCAATACATCCTGATTGCATGTTTGATCAATTTCAGTTTGAAGAAGTTGGTAGAATTCTTCTATTTCATCTTCACTGGCTTTAGTGGTTGGTTTGTGCATAAATTTGAATAATAGTGGTATTAAATGGGCTTCCCTGTAGGTGCTATCCTATCATAGACAGCGTTGTACCTCATAACTGATCTGGATATGTTCTTTTTGACAATGAATGCAACACCATTCCTCTTCAATTTGTCATTCCCTGCATAGTAAACCATGTGATTGTCAGATTCAAAATGGCCAAAGCAGTCCATTTCAGCTCACTAATACATATCAATGTTTATGTATTCCATTTCATTTTTGACAATTTCTAATTTTCCTAAATTCATACTTCATACATTCCATGTTCCAATTATTAATGGATGTTTACAGCTGTTTCTCTTCATTCTGACTTGTGCCCATCAGCAAATGAAGGTCCTGTGGGCTTTTCTCCCATGGGCTTTACTCCATTAGCGTCATCACGGTCAGCTCTACTTTGAGGAGGCAGCTCTTCCCCAGTTGCATTTTGAGTGCCTTCCAACCTGAGAGGCTCATTTTCCAGCACTATATCTGACAGTGTTTCTCTGCTATTCATAAGGTTTACAGTGAATAATCTTCTGGAGTAGTTTGTCACTCCTTCTTCCTAGTCTGTCTTCATCTGGAAGCTCATCTGAAACCTGTCCACTATGGGTGACCCTTGCTGGCATTTAAAATACCGGTGGCATAGCTTCCAGAATCACAGCAACTCACAAGCCACCACAGTATGACAAACTGACAGACAAGTGGTGGAATGTAGACATTGGCTACCTAAAATGAGGAGCAATAGAAACACAAAGTGATTGGCTTACAAATTTCCAAAAGGGAGTTTAGTTTAAGTGTATGCAGGGGAGGGTAGAGTCCCCACTGAGTAGTTTTCATCTTGTATAGACAGGTCTGGTAAAAAGAGATGGGGATAGGATTCTGGTGATTCAATAGTGAGTAATTGTTATCCTGACTAATTGTGACTGTCACAAATGTAAAGGTAGAGACTTTGTAACAAAAACAGGGGAGTAGTTAATTTTACAGTCCAGAAACAGAAGACCCTAAGACCATCAAGGGAGAAGAGCACAGGCGGAATGTGGAACCCTATCCAGAGAAGCAGCAACACCAGAGATGGAGGCAGAAATGAAGATATGGAGAGTGGGAGCAATTGAGGACGCTGGACTCATGGAAAGAGAAGGACTAGATGCTGGCGGCCAGGAGGCAGGCTTGCAGAATGTGCCCTTTGGTTGTTTAAATTATTATATATTCCTGAGTAATTTTGTGTACATTCCACCACCAGCCCCCCCAAAAAACAGAGGGAATGGAAGAAAATACTGTTGAATGATGTATAGAGGAGATTATAATCATTGCGATGAAAACTTTAAAAAAAAAAAAAA
>NW_006408612.1:841794-843258 GCF_000296735.1 Chrysochloris asiatica
AATTCCTCTACTTGGTATTTACCCACAAGAAATACAAGCCATAACACGAGTAGATATAAGCACACCAATGTTTATAGCAGCACTATTTACAATAGCAAAAAGATGGAGACAGCCTAAGTGCCCAAGAACAGAAGAATGGATAAACAAACTGTGGTACATACACAAAACAGAATATTATGCTACCTTGAAGAATCTTTACAGGAGCAGAAAGCCTCCTCTTTCTCCCATGGAATAGCTGGTAGTTTCAAACTGTTGACCTTAAGGTTTGCAGCCTGATTCGTAACCACTACGCTACCAGAAATAGCTAAAATGGGACTACAATGTGCCCAGGGAAGGAGGCTTCCTGTGGATCCTCTGCGTTACATAAGACCATAGGTGGAACCCTCAACCTCACCCAGAATCTTCTGAGGCAGGAAATTTCCACTTAAAAGGACAAGTAGACCAGCCTGGAGCAGCTAGAAGAACGGAATATACTTCTTGAAAGGAAGACCAACAAGAAAAATGCAAAACAATAATGGCAGTCCGACTAATTACTACAAGAACAAGCAAGTTATTCACCCAGGAGACATCAAGACAAGTGTTCGGGTCCTCTCAGGGCAAACCTTCTAAGCCTAAGACTCAATAGGAATAAACAAGCAGACATGCACTCTGATTGGTGACCACGTTTGTCACCAATAAGGGGAAGTGAGGGAAAAACAGCAATGAAGTTGCGAGCTAAGCCCTACAACGTTCAATAGACTCCTGTGGACCTAGGTGGAGACCTGGTTGGCCAGCAGTGTGGCAAGACCTGGGAACTCTCAAACCCAGAGTCAATGACATAGCCACAGAGGACTAGAGTGGAGAGTGAAGTGCCCAGCTGATAAGAAGAGAGGGCATATGCACAAGAACCCCCACACTTGCAGATAATACCCACTCAACCTGGCTTCAATGACTGGACAACCATAGCTCAACTAGAAGAAGAAAAAAGAGGGGAAAAAGAGTAATCTGATACAGTTTGATAAACTTGACCTACACCTATGGATGCAGTAGCACAAAAGAGGGAACAGATCTTTACAGCAAGGATCATTCCTACTCCCTCTATGCACAGAGTAGACAGGGATGGGAAACTTGGACATTGGCTACCCAAAATGGGGGGACTACAAAGGCAAGAAGTGACTGGCTTACAAGCTTTCAAGAGGGAGCCTAGATCCAGAGGGTGCGGAGGAAGGTAGAATCCCCACTGAGTAGTATCCAATCTGTCTGGGCGGAGCTAATGAAAGGAGATAGGGATAGGTCTGTTGTGGTACAAGGGTGAATAATTGTTATCAGGACTGACTGTGAGGGTTGGAAATGTAAAGGTAGATGTTTTGTAGCAAAAGGAGGGGAGTGATTGACTTTGCAGTCCAGGAGCAGACAGGAACCATCAAAGCAGAAGAGTGGAGTGCAAGACCCTACCCAGAGAAGCAGTGATCCCAGAGATGGAGG
>NW_006408612.1:847379-855648 GCF_000296735.1 Chrysochloris asiatica
TACTGAAGGAAGATAGCCAAGGTACATTGAAGGCATTGGCAAAGAACAAGACTCCAGGAACTGTGGAATACAAATCGAAATGTTTCAACAAACTGATGCAATACTGAAGGCACTCACTAATTGTAATCTATTACAAGAAATTTGAAGACAGGTACCTGGCCAACTCATTAAAAGAGATCCATATTTGTGCCCATTCCAAAGAAAGGTAACACAATGGATGCAGAAGTCATTGGACAGTATCATTAATATCACATGAAAGTAAAATTTTGCTCAAGATAATTAAAAAACAGCTGTTAACAGTATATTGACAGGGAATTGCCAGAGGTCCAAGCCAGATTCAGATGAGGACATGGAAGAAGAGATATCATTGCTGATGTCAGATGGATCTTGGATTAAAAGAAAGAATACCAGAAAGATGTTTACTGTTCTTTCTTGTCTATGCAAAGTCGTTTGACTGTGTGATTCATGATAAACTATGGACAACATTGCACAGAATAAGTATTCCAGACCACAATTTAATTGTTCTCATGAGGAACTGTACATAGACCAAGATGCGGTCATTCGAACAGAGCAAGGGTACACTGAATGGTTTTTAAACAGGAAAGGTGCACCGGGATTATAGTCTTTCATAATACTTATTCAATCTGTATGCTGAGTACATAATCCAAGAAGCTAGGTTATATAAAGAAGAACATGGCATCAGGATTGGAAGAAGACTCATTAATAACCTGCAATATGCAGATGATACCAACTTGCTTGCTGAAAGTGAAGAGGTCTTAAAATATTTACTGATATAGATCAAAGGCCAGAGTTGCACCTCACTATAAAGAAAACAAAAATTATTGCCACTGGAGCAATAAATAACATCATGATTGAAGAAAAGGTTGAAGTTGTAAAGACTTCATTTTACTTGGATCCACCATCAACACTCATCGAAGGAGCAGTCAAGACATCAAACAACATATTGCATTAGGCAAATCTGCGGCACAAGAATTTTATAAAGTGTTGAAGAGCAAAGATGGTAGTTTGAGGCTAAGGTGTGCGTGACCCAAGCCATGGTATTGTCAATAACCTCATATGCATGTGAAAGTTGGACAATGAATAAGGAAGACCATTTGAGTTATAGTGATGGAGAAAAATATTAAAGGTACCATGGACTGCCAGAAGAACAAACAAATCTGTGTTTGAAAGTACAACCAGAATGCTCCTTAGAAGCCCGGATGGCCAGACATCATCTCTCATACAGCAGACGTTATTAGGAGGGACCAGTCCTTGGAGAAGGGCATCATGCTTCATTAAGTGGAAGGTCAGCAAAAAAGAGGGAGACCCCTGCAACAAGATGTAGTGGCACAGTGTCAGAAGCAATAGGCTCAAAGCTAGCAGCACATGTGAGGATGGTGCAGGACTAGGAGCTGTTTCCTTCTGTTGTTCATTGGGTTGTTATGAGTTGCAGCTGACTCAATGGCAACTAACAACACATGGCCTACCAAAATAAAGAACATATTTCCTTACACCTGGTTTTCGCCATATGACTATGTTCTGTCTTTGAGGATTCATGGCACTATCTCACTGGGTGCCCCAGATTCCATACTAATGGCTTGTTGCTGACCCCCCTGGCCAATCTTGTGCTCTCTGGTTCCAAATCCCTGACTTGAGTCTGACATCCACAAGTACGCAGCTTCTCTTCTCTCTGTCCCAGCTCACAGAGGTTCCTGGTTTTCTTGGGCCACTCTTCATCAATATTGATCAGCTGCTGCCCTATCCCAAAGTAACAGGCAGTCTTTGAGGGGCTGAAACACTGTTTACATCTCAATTTTCTATGACTATGGAGTCCTGGTGTGGCGCTGTGGGCTAATGCATCAGACTGCATTAATTGCAAGGTCGGTGGCTCAAGCTCATCAGCTGCTCCTTGGAAACCCTATACAGGGTCGCTATGGGTTGGAATCGACTCGATGGCACTTAACAACAACAACAACAAATGGTACCAAAACACCACAAAGTAGGTGACTTTAAAGAACAAAATAGTTTATTCTTTCACAGTTCTGGAGCCTAGAAGTTTGAATTCAGGGTATCAGCAAGGTCATGCTCCCTCTGTCCACTATAGGGGAAGATCCTCCCTGTCTCTCCCAAATTTTGGTTAAACTGATGACTCTTGGCATTCCTTAACTAAGGTATTAAGGTGTCTTTCCTTATGTGGCTCTCCGTGTCTGTTCTCCCCTTTTATGAGATGCCACTCAGAAGGGATTTTTCTTCAGAAATGCCAAGCATTTTCTTCTATTTGCAATGGGGAAAAGGAAATAATCAGACTTTCGGGGGATTACCAGACACTAGCCCTGAATTGACACTAATTCCATAGTGACTAATATAGAACGTCACTATGGCCCACCAGTCAGAATGGGAGTGTATGTAGGTCAAGTTATTACTAGAGTCTTAGTTCAGGTCTGTCTTACAGATGGTCCAGTGGGCCCCCCGAACCCATCCTGTAGTGATCTCCCCAGTTCCAGAATGCAGAATGCAAGCTGGCAGAACCCCCACCTTGAATCCTTGAAATGTGGAATAAGAGCTATTATAGTAGGAAAAGCCAAATGGAAGACATTAGAACTGCCTCTACCTGAAAACTAAGTCACTGGAGAAAGATATCATGTTTGGTAAGGTGGAGGGTCAGAGAAAAAGAGGAAATCCCCCAGTGAGATGGATTGGCAAAGTGGCAGCATCAATGGGCTCAAGTGTAGCAATGATTGCGAGGTTGGTCCAGGGCTGGGCAGTGCTTTGCTCTGTTGTACATAGGGTCGCTATGAGTCAGTACAAACTCCATGGCATCTAACAGCTACCTGAAAAATAGTAAACCAAAAGCAATACCACATTCTTGGAGGGATTGCATAGAGTGGTGTCACTAACAAAGCTTTGGAAGATGCAGGGGTGGTGATTCCCACTACATCCCCATTTAACTTGCCTATTTAACCTGTGAAATGAAACAGATGTCATTGGAGAATGACAGTGGATTATCATAAACTTAACCAGGTGGTGACTCCAATTACAGTTGGTGTTCCAGATGTAGTTTCATTGCTTGAACAAATTACTACATCTCCTGGTACCTGTTATGCAACTATTTATTGATTTGGTCAATGCCTTTTTCTCAATACTGGTTTTGAAGGACCACCAGAAGCAGTTTGCCTTCAGGTGGCAAAGCCAACAATATACCTTCACTTTCCTACCTCAGAGGTATATCAACTATCCAGCACTATGTCATACTTTAGTCCTCAGGGGCCTTGATCGCCTTTCCCTTCCACAAGACCTCACATTGGTCCACTACCTAAATCACAGTATGCTGATTGGACCTAGTAAGGAAGAAGGTATCAATGACTCTAGACTTATTGGTTAAAAAACAAAAAACAAAAAACTGCATACCAGGGGGTGAGAAATTAACCTAAAAAAAATCTAGGTGCTTTACCCCTCAGTGAAATTTCTAGGGATCCAGTACTGTGGGGCATGTCGAGATATTCCTACTAAATGAAGGAGAAGTTATTACATTTGGCCCCTCCCATAACACAAAGGAGGCATAATGCCTGGTGAGCCTCTTTGGATTTTGGAGGCAGCATATTCTTTATCTGGGTTCATTACTCCGGCCTATGTATCATGTGACTCAAAGAGCTACTAGTTTTTTTTTTGTTTTTTTTTGTGTGTGTGTGTGGTTTTTTTTGTGTGACCAACGGTTTTTATTTAATGAAACTAAAAGGCAGAGGATAAAAAACACTATCAGAGAAGATATTATTTTATTTTATTTCATATATGTGTGTACATGTATACTTGTGTTTTTTTGTTGATTACTAAGGATTTGAGTCAATATCAAAATATTGGAAAGCCACTTCCCCAGAGGGGACAATTGCTTTTTTGGGGGAGGGGAGGACAATTGCTTTTTCTTTATTCCCCCCTTTTCCCCATTGAATTCAGGATATCAGTGCTAGTTTTGAGTGGGACCCAGAACAAGAGAAGATTGTCATGCAAGCCACTCTACCACTTGGACCATATGATCCAGCTGATTCAGTGGTGCTTGAAATGTCAGTGGCAGACAAAAACACAGTTTGGAGTACTTGGCGGGCCCCTATTGGTGAATCAAAACACAGATCAGGCTGAGGGAGGGATGGAGGGACTCCAGCCTGGTTAGGATGAAGATGGCAGCAGAGTTGGGAGCCAGCTACAGCTTTAAGACAGATTTGGGTTGCTGGTAAAGGCAGATAATCCAGATCACTTATGGGGGAAGTAAAGTTCCCCCTGGATAATTCTCTATGTTAATAAACACTGAAATAAGACTAAAAACCGGAAGAAAATCTCAATGAGACATCATTGACTCATAGATTGAGATTAGCTGAGAGGAGGGGAACAAAAAGCCAGAAGTTACTCTCTGAAGTCTTGAGTTGGTACTGTTCCCAAAGTGTCTACTCCCTAAATCAATTCCACAAGTCACCAGGCCAAACCCCATGACAGCACCTGACCCTTCAAGGAATGCCTTAAGGAGATGAGGACATCACTTCAGCTGCTACTCAGAGTAGATTAGCGAGTTTTAATAACAAGCAGTTTCTTCAGACACTGTTTTAAACCATTCTTCTGACAAAATATGCTTGATTCTTTGAACTATTTACAAGTGGAAAAGGCCTATCATTTGAGAAAAGACATTTTCTTAGTCTCTATAAAGTGCAGCTAATTTAAGGTAAATTTATGTGAAATATAAAAGGTGGCTTATTCACTCTCTATATAGTTTCCAGTTCTCAATGATAAGATCTCTTTCCCTCAAAACAAGAAGAGAAGCAGATAAAGAGAGAAAGGAAGGCTTTACTTTTTTTCTGGTAAAAAATAAAAATAAAAAGTTTCAGGAAATTTGAGGTTTCTGAATATAAGTAGAATGATCTTTTCTTTTTTAAAAAAATGTTTTATTGTGAATTATATGATAGTTTACAAGAGAGAACTTTAGTTTTATATTCATTCCATTGTATATCATCTCATTGCCATGGTTCCAATCCCCTCCATGCATCATCCACCAACCAAAGGGTATATCCTAGATACCCGCCCCCTACACTCCACCCCCCAACCCCTTTTTATCAGCCCACAGTCCCTTTTCCTCTCTGGATCCAAAGTCCCCAGCAGCTTCATCACTCCACATTGTCTTCTCTGTCTCCATCTCAGGCATCTCTGTTTCTCTGGGTAGGGTCCCGCTCTCGGCTCTTCTCCATTGATGGTCCCAGAACCTCCGCTCCTAGACTGGAGAATTAATCACTCCCTTCCCTGTTACAAAACGTCTACCTTTGCATTTCCAACCCTTATAATCCGTCCTGATAAGCATTATTCACTACAGTATCACGAGTTACCCATCTGTATTTCCTTTCATCAGCTCCGCCCAGACAGACTGAATAGTACCCACTGGAGATTCTGCTTTCCTCCATGCTCCCTAGCACCAGGTTCCCTCTTGAAAGCCTGATCTTTTCTTTTTAAGAAAATAACTTTTATATAGTTTCTTCAAACAAGGTAAAAGGTGACGATGTGTCTGTTACAGTGTTTAGAGGATTGGAAAATCGATGGGATGTGTAAGAGTTGTTTTTGTTAGGTGAGTAGCTATTAGGTAGTCCAGCATATATAACCATTTCTAAAATAGGCCTGATGAGGCTGGACACCTAAAGCTAGTGAGTGTCTTCCATCTCCATCGGAGTCAAACACCCTCAAGTTCTTTGGTGTTGGCACAGCAGTTCCAGATTTCCTGATAGGTCAACTTCCCATCCATGCTCTGTCCAGTCTTTTGAAATAAATCCTGAAGATCTTCAATGCTTGAAATTCCTGGTAGGGAGATCGATCTTAGTTGGACAGCTTTCTCAAGTTGGTTTCCAAAAGACTGAAAATGTTGGCAGTGCTGATGGTTCTGATGTAAAACTTTGTACTTAACTGTTTATTGGCGGTCTCTGGAGGCCTGTTGCTCTCAGGTGTGTTTGTGAGAGCAGTGATTAGCTGTAGTTCTTCTCTTAGCCTGTACACCTGAGAATCTGAACTATCCTCTTTCTTTACGCTTTAGGTTTTAGGTAAATCTGTTCTGTTAATCAATTGATACAAGGACTGTCTTTTCAGAATGGATACTCTATCATCCATCATGCTGAAAAGCAAGTTTGCTCTGTTTTCTATCTTGCTCATAGCAACTACATTGCTTTCTATTAGGTTGACTCTCTTGGTAATATTACTGACTGGCTCATTCATCCCTTCGAGTTTAAGGTCATTCTGCCTCTGGTACCCCACTAGGGCCAGTTCTGCTATCACTAACCCAGTGGGCAGTGGTATCTACCCCCTGTGCAGTCTCGGCTCTGCCTGGGATTGGGCACCAGGATTACCATCCCTGTTTATGAAAGCACGTGAACCCACCCTGAACAGCACTACACAAACAGTGAAAAGAGAACTGCATTCACACTGCTGTTCTCTATCATATCCACCAGGAGGCAGGTAGTAAGTGGCTGAGAACACACCAACATATATAGTCATCAGTTAAATATAAATACACCACCACCACACTGTCTCAGAGAAAAGAGATGAGATTCAGCTTACATGAAGAAACCAGAGTGCCTCAAATAAGTGATCAAAATACAGAGTCTGAAAATATACCAGAAATGGTATTAGAACTACTTGATACAGAATTTAAAAGAATGTTATTTAGGTACCTTCAAAGGATTGAGAGAAAGATTAACAAAAGCAAGAAGAAAAACTTCAGAAGAATTCAGAAGAACACTATAAGAACAATCGGACAAAAGAAAGGAAATACTGGAAGCCATATAAAAATAGCAATTAGAAAGCCATAAGATTAATACTAAGACTTCAGAAATAGTACATTGAAAGAGCAAATATGTAGAATTAAATCTACAAAAGACCAAATTAATGAGCATGAAGACAAATATCTCAATAATCTCCTTCAAAAGAAAAAAATCAGAAAAATAATTTAAAAATCTGAAGAAAACCTAAGATTTATGTGAGATACTATCAAGAGGAATTCTGATGTGGTGCTATAAAATAAGCACTGGCTGCTAAGCACAGGTCGGTGGTTCAAGCCTAACAGTCACTCCTTGGAAACCCTATATAGGGTCACTGTGAGTCAGACCAACTCAACAGCACTTAACAACAACAATAATCAAGAGGAACAACTTAAGTGTGATTAGAATTCCAAAACAGGAAGAGACAAAACAAAAAACTTAGAGAAATTGTCCAAGAGTTGTTGGAAAAAAATTTCCCAAACATCATGAAAGACAAGAAGATAGTCATTTAAGAAGTTAAACTCTAAAGAGGATAGATCCTAGATCCCAAAAGAAAATCACCAAGACATAATCAAACTTTACAAACTTTACCAGGAAAGAATCCTGAGAGCAGCCTGGGGAAGGGGTGGGGGGTGGCTGGGAGGGGATGAAAAACTATGTGCAAAGGAGATCTAATAAGACTAAGCTCTGATTTCTTAGCAGAAACCAGTGCAGGCAAGAAAAATATGGTATGACACATATAAAAATCTGAAAGAAAAAACTTGCCAACAAAATTGCTCCTCAAATATGTTGGTGAAATTATGAATATTTCCAGAGAAACAGAAATTAAAAGAATTTGCAAAAACTAGACCAACCTTACAAATGATACTAAAGAGAGTTCTTTGGACAAATATCTCAATACTCTAACACTTAACAACAGTGGACAACAACCTGAGACTAACATACAAGACAACATCAACCAGAGTTCAACCCAGATATAGAAGTAGTCAATGTAAAACAAACCTACAAACTAGAAGTAGTGAACCAGAGATACCAGTTGCAACAACAACAAAAAGTCATAAAATAAAAAGAGGGAATAATGATGTTACAAAATTTACAAATGAAGTGGGAATCAAGTAGATTTCAAGAAAAAAAAATCAATAAATTAACCTAACAGTAACCCTAAAACTAGACCAAGCCTTACTCCTAATCTTAACTATAACCCTAACACTAAACAAAGTCTTAGGCCTTGCCTAGACCTAGCCATAGTCCTAATCCTAACTCCTCCGAAAAATGGAAAATAACATGTATTGGATATGATACAGAGAAATTAGAATCCTTATCCACTGTTGGTGGATAAAATGATGCAGACACTGTGAAAATAAATTTGATGGTTCCTCAAAAAGTTATGCATTGTTGTTGTTGTTGTCAGGTGCCATCGAGTCGGAACCGACTCATAGCGACTCCATGCACAGCAGAACGAAACAATGTTCGATCCTGGGCCAACCTTA
>NW_006408612.1:858663-870378 GCF_000296735.1 Chrysochloris asiatica
TCACAGCAACTCAATCCACCACAGCACGACAGACAGACGAGTGGTGGCCGTTAGAATAATCATATGACCCAGCAATTTCACTTCTAGATATATATATATATATAGCCAAAAGACTCAGACAGATACATGTACAACAATGTTCTTTGCAGTATTATTTACAATAGTCAACCGGTAGAGACAACACAAGTGTCCATCAACAGATGAACGGATAAACAAAATGTGGTATATGCATACAATAGAATACTATTCAGCCATAAAAAGAAATGTTCTGGCACTTTCTATAACATGGAAGAACCTTAAAAACATTATGATGAATGAAATAAGTCAGATACAAGAAAAAAAGCAAAGGTGTTATGATCCTACTCATGAAATATCTAGAAGTAGGCAAATGCAAGTTTTGTTTGTTAGGAGCCATCAAGTTGATTCCAACTCATAGCTACCCTATGCATAACAAAATGATGCACTGCCCAGGCCTGTGCATCCTCAGAGCTGTTGCTCTATTTGAGCCCATTGTTGCAATTACTGTGTCAATCCATTTCATTGCAGGTCTTCCTGTTTTTTGCTGACCCTCTACTTTTCCAAGTACAATGTCCTTTCCCAGGGTCTGGTCCTTCCTGACAACATGTCGGAAGTATGTCAGTCAAAGTCTGCCATCCTCACATCTAAGGGGCATTCCAACTGTACTTCTTCTAAGACAGATTTTTTTTATTCTTCTGGCAGTCCATGGTACTTTCAATATTTTTCACCAGCACCAGAATTCAAATGCATCAATACTGCTCAGGTCTTCTTTATTCATTGTCCAACTTTTACATGTATATAAGGTGATTGAAAATACCATGGCTTGGATCAGGCTCATCTTAGTCCTCAAACTGCTATCTTTGCTTGTTATTTAATACCTTAAAGAGGTCTTTTGTATCAGATTTGCTTAATGCAATACATCTTTTAATTTTTTGACTGCTGCTTCCATGAGTGTTGATTGTGGATATAAATAAGTAAAATGAAATCCTTGACAACTCCAATTTTTTGTCGTTTATCATGATGTTATCTATTGGTCCAGTTTTGAAGATTTTTTAATTTCTTTACATTGAGTTGTAATCCATATTGAAGGCTATATTCTTTGATCTTCATCAGTATGCACTTCAAGTCATCTTTGCTTTCAGTGAGCAAAGCTGCATCATCTGCATATTGCAGTTTGTTAATGAGCCTTCCTCCAATCCTGATGTCACATTCTTCTTCTAGTCCAAATTCTCAAAATTTTAGCTAAGGATACAGATTGGGTAAATATGGTGAAAAGATAAAATCATAACACACACATTTCTGACTTTAAACCATCTAATATTGAAACCCTGTACAGGGTCAGAACCGACTCCACAGCACATAACCACCAACCACCAGTATTCTCTTGTTCTGTTCAAACGACTGCCTCTTGATCTAGGTACAGGTTTCACATGAGCACAATTAGGTGTTCTGGGATTCCATTCTTTGTAATATTATCCATAGTTTGTTATGACCCTTTGCATTCTAGTATTCTCAGCTTTCAAACATCTTTCCGATATTCTCTGCTTTCACCTAAGATCCATCTGACGTTAGCAATGATATCCTTCTTCCCACTTGCTTGAATTTCTGGTAACTCTTTGCCTTTGTACTATTGCAACCATTTTTAAATTATCTTTAGCAAAATTTTACTTGCATGTAATATTAATGATATTATTCAGTGATTTCCACATGCTGTTGGGTCACCTTTCTTTTGAATGGGCACAAATATGGATTTCTTCCAGTGGTTAACCAGGAAGTTGGCTTCCAAATTTCTTGGCATAGACTAGTGAGTGCTTCCAGCTCTGTAGTTGGTTGAAACATTTCAATTGGTATTTTCACTAATGTCTTCCACATACCTTGGACTTCATTCTTCAATACTGTCTTAGTCTGGGGTCCTTAGAGAAGCAAAACTAGTAAAGCTTGTATGTTGTTGTTAAGTGCCATAGAGTTGGTTCTGACTCATAGTGATACTTCATAGGATTTTTGAGGAGTAGCTAGTGGGTTTAAACTGCTGACCTTGTGGTTTGCAGACCAGTCCTGATACTACAGTGCCACACCAGGAGTCCAAAGCTTATGATATGTATATATAAAGAGAGGTTTATATCAAAGAAATGACCCACACAGTTGTAGAGGTGGGGAAGTCCCTAGTTAGATGTCAAGTTGCAGGCATTTGACTCTTGTAACTGCAGGGCTGATGAACCAAGATCTGCAGGTCAGATGACAGGCAGGCAGGCCGGGCAGGTAAGATGGCTGGCTGCTGGCAACTCCCATGATTGGCAGGCAGTTGAGCAGGTCACTGACTCAAGGTCAAAAAACCATAGGTTGGATGATGAGCCAGGCGTAGAGTTCAGACCCAGCAGAAAAAGGAAGGAGGCTTTGCCTGAGGTACAATGTATTGGAGGTAGGCCACATGCCCCAAGGAAGTTTCCGTTCAATTGATTGGCTGCTCATAGCAGATGTCATCATGGGGAATTACTACCTCTTAACTGTCAAACCCCTGAGAATCCTAGCCCAGTCAAGTTGACACAAAACCTTAGCTATCGCAAATAGACCATTGGTTCTTGATCATATGCTGCCTCCTAAAATAATTGTACATCAATTCTTTTTGGTATAGTGACTATGTGTGGTCCTTCTACCTTCTCCTTCTTCTTTTTTTTTTTAAAAAAACAAGCTCTGGCCAGATTTATTAAAGAAAAAAAATGCATGATTTATTTTTCACCAGTCTATTCTGGCAGGTCTCTAATGATATCTGAATCACCTGGATCAATGATAGCCAGTGTGCATATTCTGTAGGATTCTCCACATGCTGTGCCCAATTCGATATTATTGCCACACTGTAATGATGGACACCAGTTTTGGCCAACATGGCGGACTACTCTATCTTGGATTTTCTTACAGCAGGGCTGTTGTTGACGAGAATGACCAGTTTTGCTATGTCTTGTCTGATCATCTTCCAAGTCTGTGTTGTTCCAAGTTGTGCATACATCGTGATTTACCTCTGACCCACTTAGCCCATGCAAACCTGCTTAACTGTTCTCCCATCTGCCTTGTTCTTCCATTCTCCTCCCCCTTCTTGTGTATTGCCCCCCCCCACTATCCTGTGTCTATTCCCTAACCCTCCCTCCCCTCACTTCATCCTATACATCCCAGTGATCAGCAAATATATATATAATATTTTCCCCCTTTCAGGGTGGGTTCTTTTCCTTAATCTTTTACTATAATGGTCCTATGCAGTATTTCTCCTTTTGTGACTGACTAATTTCATTCAGTATAATGCCCTCAAGGTTCATCCATGTTATGCGGTGGCTTGCAGCTTCCTTGTTATTCTTTTCTCATTATTTCTTCCAGTCACTTTAGTTAGTCTACATTTAGAGCAAGTTTCAGAGTCTCCTCAGACATCCACTTTGGTCTTATCTTTCTTTCCTGTCTTTTTAGTGACCTTTCACCTTCTTCATTTATGATGTTCTTGATGTCATCCCACAACTCCTCTAGTCTTCTGTCATTTGTATCCAATGTGTCAAATCTCTTCTTGAGATGGTCTCTAAACTTACGTGGGATATATTCAAGGTCATATTTTGGTTTCTATGGATTTGTTTTCATTTTCTTCAGCTTTTATCTGAACTTGCATATGAGCAATTGATGCCATGTTTTACAGTCTGCACCTGGCCTGGTTTTGGCAGAAGATATGGAACTTTTCTATTGTCTCTTCCCACAGATGCAGTCAGTTTGATTCCTGGTGATATTCACATGTATAGTCACTGTTTATGTTGCTGGGGGGCGGGGGGAAGAAATTGTTGGTCTTGAAAAATTCTGTCATGGGATCTCCAGCATCATTTCTATCACTGAAGTCATAATTTCCAACTATGGATCCTTCCTGTTTGTTTTGAAATTTTGTATTCCAATCAGCAGTAATTATCAATGCAATGATTGCACGTTGGATCAATTTCAGACTGAAGAAGTTGGTAGAATTCTTCAATTACTTCATCACTGACTTTAGTGGTTGGTGTATAAATTTGAATAATAATAGTTGTATTGACTGGTCTTCCTTGTAGGCATATAGATATTATCCTATCACAGACAGCTTTGTGTTTTAAGATAGATCTTGAAATGTTCTATTTGGCAATGAATGTGACAACGATCCTATTGAATTTGTATCGTAAATCATGATTGTCTGATTCAAAATGGCCGATACCTGTCCATTTCAGTTCACTAATGCCTAGTATAATGATCTTGATGGGTTCTATTCCATTTTTGATGATATCCAGTTTTCCTAGATTCATACTTTGTACATTCCAATTATTTATGGATGTTTGTAACTGTTTCTTCTCATTTTGAATCTAGCTCCATGGACAATGAACGTTGTGAAAGCTTTACTTCTCTGCTTTGAGGAGGCAATTCTTCTGCAGTCAAATTTTGAGTGCCTTCCAACTTGAGGGGCTCCTATTCTAGCACTATATCAGAAAATATTCTGCTGATATTTATAAGGTTTTCAGGGACTAATCCCTCAGAAGTAGGCCACTTATTCCCACTTCCTAGTCTGTTATTAGTCTGGAAACTCTGCTAAAACCTGTCCACCATGAGTGACCCTGCTGATATTTGAAACACCTGTGCATAGCTTCCAACATCCCAACAATACACAAGTCACCACTGTACAACAAACTGACATACAAGTGGGAAGACAAATGCATAAAGGCCAAAATTATTCATAGTCACCAGCAGCTGCAAGGAGCCCTGGTGGTGTTGTAGATAAGCATTAGGCTGCTTGCCCACCAGTCATTTATTAGAGAAAGATTCTGTCGTCTGTTTTTGTAAAGATCACAGCTTTAGAAACCCTACGGGCAGTTCTATTCTGTCCTATAAGATCACTATGGGTCCAACTCGACAGCAGCCACTTTGGTTTGGTTTGGTTTGACTAATAGAGGCTTCAGGGAGGAGGTAAAAAGAAGTTATTGCTGAAGTGGTACTGAGTTTCTGTTTAGGGTAAGGAAAATATTTGGAAATAAATAGTGGTGATGGTGGCACAGCATGGTGAATCAATTAATATTATTGAACTATACACTTAAAAATCGTTTAAATGGTGAGTGGGTTTCTTGTTTGTTTCTAAAGTCTGCCACATGAACAACACTTAAGTTAGTGGTGCTTTGGAGAATACAATTCTCTATATTCAACTCTTGGTCTGTTCTCAAAGCAAGCCTGGAGATCTAAAGTACCCAACGCATCCCTCAGTCAGTGCTAGATGAGATATTAATGGTTGGGGCCATTTCAGTATCCAGATTTCCTAGTCACATAGAGCTATAGATGCACAGGGTGGTAATGCATATGTTATTTACTTTCTTCCCCTCTTGATCTCGCTTGCCCACTCCCTAGATTATGTTTCCTGGGATCATCTTCCACAGGAACTTCTTGTTGTCCTTAGCTGTCATTGAGTTAGTCCTGACTCTCAGCAACTCTGGTTCATGGCCACTTCATATACAATGGAGTGAAATGCTGCCTAACTGTGGATTGGATCATTGGGATCCTTATCGTTTTCATTGGCTGTTTTTCTAGAGTGCCAACCCTCTCTTCTAGATTGAAAGCTCCACTGAAACCTATTCAGCATCAAAGTAACGCACACACCTCCACTGACAGGCAAGTGATGGCTGCTCATGAGATGTATCAGAAGAGATTTCAACTTGGGTCTCCCACAAGGAAGGGGAAAAGTTTTAACAAGAGACCACCTGACCCACCCATACCCCATCCAAATAAACTATTTGTTCTAGAAAATAGTATTGTATCAAAGTTACTTGTTTCATTCATGGGCTTTCAGCATTGAATTTGAAAAGTTGGAAAACAACATATTTGAGTAATTGTCTTCTCTCAAGTTTATTTGTGGTTTGTTTCCTGCTAGCACCTTAAAACAAGGAGCTCTGGTAGTGCAGTGGCTACAAGTTGGGCTGCTAACCTCAAGGTCAGCAGTTCAAAACTACCAGTTGTTTCACAGGAGAAAGATGAGGCGTTCTGCTCCTGTAAGGATTTACAGACTCAGAAACCCTATACAGGGTCACTTGGAATCAGAACCGTGTCCACAGCACATAACCACCACCACCAGCCGCACCATGAAACAGATGGTATCCATTCAAATGAAAATGAGGTATAAAAGTCTTTTTTTATTAAGATTAACTTTCAATTGAGGTTTTGCCTTATGCATATCACAAATAGCTGTGTAAGTTGCCTGTAAATAGGTTGTATAAATGACATAATTTATAGTTATTCATCCTCTACCAAATTATGTTGAAATTATGACTGGAGTTATCACAGAACCTCAATAATAATCACTATGTAATTTGCAGTTTTCTGGATTGGGGAACTCTTTGGAAGCTGCTAGTAACTAGCCTATTGTTTTTAAAGAGTACAGTAATGACAGTTATTACTGAGCAGTTGAATGAAACTCTTTTTAATGCCCTGAAGATTACTTGATAATCACACTTGATGCTATCATTTTGAAAAAGAAGTAACCAACAGATAAACAGACTGAAAACTTACTATATAATGGCCCAATAATGTGGGCCGATATTGTTGACTGTGAGAATTAAGACAATCTTACATGGATTTTTATTTCTTTAATGGGAACACCTGCCTATACAAGTATACTTAATTAGATGGATTGCCTTGGTTTATGAACAGCATTAAAAGAGCAATAAGTGAAATTAAAGGGAAGACTTCTGAGATTTTGTTTATGATATGAAAGGGCAATAGATCGCAAAGATGACTCAAACTAATTTGGCCCTCCTCCCATCCATCATCCAAGACAAACGTAGTTCTAACCTCCTGTTATAGGGAAGAAAAGAGACTCCATCTTCAAATATGTAAATATTATTGTTGTGTTAAGCGTGATAGAGTTGGTTCAGACTCATAGCAACCCTGTGTAGGTTTTCTAAGGAGCGACTGGTAGGTTTGAACAGCAATCTAGAGCTTATCCTACAGTGCTACCCCAGGACTCCTATAAATATTATAGAAACTATTAAGTTTTAAACAGGAGTAAAAGCAAGACAAAGCCAAACATAGATCACCCAGATAAGGGAAATCATAGATACCACGATGAATTTCCAAAGTTCTACCTCAACAAGGTGACCTTTCATAGGACACAGAAGAACAATGGAATCTCCTCCCATAACCATGGCTGATGGCAGTAGTGCATCACATACCCATGCTGGGTCTACAGAAATCAAGGAGGGGACTATTGCAGATAGAAAATTTTTACAGACTGTCTCTGAGGCTCTTGGGGTATGACATCACAACCAGGTGACCATCAAGGGGTATGCCCAGAAAAGTCCTGCTGGGACCAGCTGGAGGAAGTGACTCCAAATCCACTTAAATATACTCTGCTTCTAACTCTGGCAGTTCAGCTGTCAGATATGCATAAAGTACTCATTTAAAAATGGTAAAGAACTTCCAGCAAGGTGGCGTACTAGGCATGTACATCACAATGACCCTCAGCAACAAAGATCTGAGAGATTAAATGAAACAGACACAGATAAAAATCCTAGAACCTTGAACTTCATAGGAAAGGTTGAAAGTGAATTGAGTGCTTGCTGGGGTGAAAAGCTGAGCAGGGACTGCAAGAGAGGAGATTGACTGGTGAATTGCTGGCCAGATGTGCTGCAACCATCTTGAACTTTTTTGTAAGCAGCTTTGGTGACAGAAGGAGGCCTGGAAGCACAGATTCACACAGGCAATGAGAAAGGAGTCCTGGTGTGGTGCTGTGGGTTAATGTGCTGAACTGCAAGGTCAGTTTAAACTGCAAGGTCGGCAGTTCAAGCTCACCAGACACCCTATGAGTTGGAACCGACTCAATAGCATTTAACAACAACAACAATCAGAAAAGAGACTGCAACCAATCCCATACAGTCCAGTCACAACCATACCCTCTACAACCCCACACACTGAGCAAGAGCTAATACCAGCTCTCATACCAACAATTGACAGAAGCAAACACCAGCCAATGTAAATGGAGAATAGTGTACATGCTTCCATCCTAAGTATACCCACAGAAGACAGTTAGTGAGAACCTAAGACCACATCAACATGCAATTAACAATTAAATACAAGTACAACATCAACATAATGTTCCAGAGACAACAATTTTAGCTCACATGAAAAAACAAGAGAGAATGGTTCAAATAACCAAGATGCAGAGTCAGAAAACATTTCTGGGAAGAAAAAGTAATGTAACTCTCTGAAAAAGAATTTTTTTAAATGATGTTTTAAATGAGGTACATTATAAGGATTGACAGAGAGATTGAGGAAATGAAGAACACAGAAAAAAAAAAATTAGAAGAATTCAAGAAAACACTACAAGAACAAACAGACAAAATAAATTCAAATTTGAAACAATACAAAACCTACTATTAGAAATCCACAAGATGAATAATACTAAAATTTCAGAAACTGACAATACATTGAAAGGGCAAAAGAGTAGATTTGAAGCAATGGAAGTCCAAATTACTGAGCTAAAAGATAAATCCTTCAATATTAGTATGCTAGAAGAACAAGGAATCCTGGTGTGGTTCTGTGGGTTAATGCGCCAGACTGCAAAGCCATTTAAACTGTAAGGTCCATGGTTCAAGCTCACCAGTCACTCCTCGGAAACCTTATACAGGGTTGCTATGGGTCAGAACCAACTCAAAGGCACGTAACAAGAACAATCAGAAAAAAATAATTTAAAAACCTGAAGAAAGTCTAAGAACTATGTGGGACACTATAAAAAGAAATAACTTATGAGTTATTGGAATTTCAGAACAGGAAGAGACTGTAAAAAGCATGGAGAAATTTGTCAAAGCGTTGTTGGAAGAAAACTTCCCTAACAATTAAAAAGAAGAAGATAAGCATACAAGAAGCTGAACGAACCCAAACAGGATAGATCCCAAAAGAAAATCACCAAGACATATTATCATCAAACTTTCCAAAACCAAAGACAAGGAAAGAATCCTTAGAACAGCCTGGGGAAAAAATGAAAAGTTACCTACAAAAGAGAACCAATAAGACTAAGCTCTGATTTCTCAGCAGAAGGCAAGAAGGCAATGGTATGACATTTACCAAAATCTGAAAGAAAAAAATTGCCATCCAAGAGCCATATGCCTAGCAAAACTGTCTCCCAAATACAATGGTGAAACTAGGACATTTCCAAATAAACAAAAATTAAAGGAATTTTGGTAACCAGAACCAACTTTACAAAAATTACTAAAGAGTATTCTTTGGACCAAGACCCAACAACAGCAGACAACAACCTGAGATTAACACACATGACAACACCACCCAGAACTCTATCCAGATATAGAAGTATTTAAAGCAAAACAAACCTACAAGACTGAAAATAAGGAACCAGAGATAACAATTTATAATGAAGTCAACTACAAAGGGAAAAAAGGGAATAGTGTAGATACAGAACTTCCAGATGGTGAGGAAATCATGTCGATTTTAAGATAAAACAGACTTTTTAAATGCGATAAAAATGAATAAAATTACAGGGTAAATTTAAAGAATAATAATATACCTTCCCATCAAAATACAAAAGAGGAAAATCAGAAAGATTTAGTAAGTATAAACACAACAAAGATGAAATTGAAAAGAAGACCCCACAAACAAAATGAACTCAGTGCAGAAAATTATGTGAAACAAAGAAACCAGCATTGCCACACAAAAAATTAGCAAAATGACAGCAATCAATTCATACCTATTGATAATTACACTGAATGTGAATGGACTAAATACACCAACCAAGAGACAAGAGATTAGTAGAATGGATAAGAAACAGTTTAAATATTCATCAATAGGAGCATGATTAAACAAATTTCATACATACACACAATAGAATACTACATGATGTTGAAGAATAGCGATGAACCTGCAAAACACCTTGCCAAATGGGTTAACCTGGAGGACATTATGTTAAGTGAAATTAGTCAATCACAAAAGGACAAATATTGTATGAGACCCCTGTATAAAGTTAAGAAAATATTTTCTTGATAAAAGAAACATTCTATAATGGCTACAAGACAGAAGGAGGCAAGGAATTATTCATGAGTTAGAGGGTTGTTGTTGTTGTTAGGTGCCATCGAGTCGGTACCGGCTCATAGCAAACTTATGCACAGCAGAACAAAACACTGCCTGATCCTGGCACATGTTAACCTAGGTGACAGAACAGGCAATATACGACAAGAGGGAGGTTAAGAGAGGAAAGATGAAGGTAGTGGGAGACACAGGGAGGAATGCAAGAGTTAAAGTAAATAGAGGTAAATGCTGTTAATGGATGGTACATGGAAGGGATTGCAATCATTGTAATGAAGCAAAGTATAAGACTGATGATCTGTTTTGAAAACCCTCAATGAATTCACAATTGAAAAGAAAGGGCATCTGAACCCTTAGACTTAGGTACAAGATGAAATTAAGCTCTGCCTGGCCAGAGTCATTTGCAGGCAAAAAGCTTTCAGATTTCATGGTCTACAACACTCCCTTCAAAATTCCTTGAATATGGTGCCCAAACTTACCACTTCTGCTTCTTTTTAGTGACCCGACCCTGGACTAGAAGTTATTACTATAGTTCGCTCTGATAATATCTCAGTTTTCTGTAGATGAAGCCCATTCAGAGGTTGGTTGTTGTTGTTTTTTTTTTTTACATTTAAGTATTTGAAACCAATGGTTCCCTTCTGCTTTCTTCCCTTCTAAACTAGGCCACAGCAGACTTTCTTCAGACATTTCCGTGTGTGTGTGCAGAGAAACACAATTCAAAGCTAACCCTAGGCTAAAGTATTAGGCATTCAACGTTTGCTTTCAGTCTCATTAACTTCCTTTTTCTCCCCTTTCTCCTTCTCTTTAGCTGTTCAGTAAATGTCTGAGAAAAAGTTGCTTTTATGATAGTATCTCATGACAGCTCACATGCTATCTTTTCCAGAGATGATTTCTCTCTAACATTACCTCTAGGGATTCAATAAAAGATTTTTAGTCCCAAAATGTGGAGCAGTAGTTAAAATTCTTATGGAATCTAGAGTCATAACATTGGATGAAGTTCTGAAAGTATTGCTCTGAGAAAATCTTTAAACTTTAGAACAAAAATATCCTCTGAAGTCTTCTTACACCAAACATTAGTTTAGCTTAATTAGTAAAGAATTCCTGCCTTGAGCCTGTGCTGTTTTAAAGAATAATCTGTAAGGAACCAAACTGATAACAGCAACTCAAAAAGTTAAAGAAGAATGTTAGGGGGCAGGGACTTTATGTTAATGGCAGGGAGATCATTTGGAAAAGGAGAATGAGAATGGTTTCTTGATGAAGGATAGATTCAATGTCACTATACATATAGAAACTGTTCGTTTTTTCTTTTTTAAGATAATCATTAGTTCCCCCTTACACCCAAGTTAGCCCTTCAACCAGTGACCCATCCTCCCTTCCCATCCCACCCCTAATAACTATCACACTGTCTCTTTCAGTATGAAAACATTTTTTGACTATTACTTTTATTTTTCTCTTATTTTCTTTCTTTCTTTTTCTTTTTCTTTTTTTAGCCAAATATAAAGGTAGCATAGTGAGTAATGAACTGGGCTGCTAACAGCAAGGTCAGCAGTTCAAAACTACCATCCGCTCCACAGGAGACAGATGAGGCCTTCTGCTCCCATAAAGATTTACACCACTCGTCTGTCAGTTTGT
>NW_006408612.1:871868-873877 GCF_000296735.1 Chrysochloris asiatica
AAGACAAAGTCAAATATTACAATGAAATGTGCAAAGATCTGGAGTCAGAAAACCAAAAGGGAAGAACACACTCAGCATTTCTCAAGTTGGGGAAAAAGAACACTCTCAGCATTTCTCAAGCTGAAGAAAAAATTCAGGCCTCAACTTTTGTTATTGAAGGATTCTCTGGGCAACCTATTGAATGATGCAGAAAGCATCAAAGAAGATGGAAGGAATATACAGAATCACTGTACCAAAAGGAAATGGTTGATGTTGAACCATTTCAAAAGGTAGCATATGATCAAGAGCCAATGATCCTAAAGGAAGAAGTCCAAGGTGCATTGAAAGAATTGGCAAAGAACAAGGCACCAGGAATTGATGGAATAAAAATTGAAATCCTTCAAGGAAGTAAGGTGGCATTGGAGGCACTCACTCATCTATGCCAAGAAATTTGGAAGACAACTATCCGACCAACTGATTGGAAGAGATACATATTTGTGCCCATTCCAAAGACAGGTGACCCAATGGAATGTGGAAATTATCAGACAATATCTTTGGTATCCCATGCGAGTAAAGTGATGGTGTGTGACTTCTGAAGCTAAGTCATTAGAGGAATTACTGCTTCTGCCTTGTTCTTCTGTTTCTACTCTAGAGGAATCCAATTGCTGTGCCCTGAGGATACTGAATGAAGCAGCCTGTGGAGAGACCCAGTCTGAGAGGAATTGAGGTCTCCCACCATCATCCAACATTGTCAACATAGGCCACTTTGGAAGTGGATCTTCCAATCTCAGTCAAGTCTTCAGATGAGCAGCTCTGTCCAACTAAAACGTGACTAAAACCTGAGAGACCCCAATACAGAACTACCCATCTAAGCTGCTCCTGAATTCCTGACCCACAAATTGTGTGGTTAATAAATGTTTATGGTTTTTAAGACAATAACTGCATTCTACCTGTGCTTCTCTGCACATCGGTCCCATTGTTTGGTCTGTCTTAATCAGTTTCCTCTGCTTATTTACCTTATACAAAGCCCAACCTATGCCCCATTTCTACAGGGCCATTTGAGGAGCTTCAAAGTTTGTGGAAAAAATTCATTATCTTTCAATTCCATTTCCCACCAACTTTTTGGAGTGCCCGTATAAACCACAACATCCAGAGATCACAACACCCGAGCTTTCCCTCTGTGTCTTTCAGTTCTAACTCATAAGACAGCTTCTGAGAGGCTATGCTGAGCTTTATAAACTAACCTATGCCAATCCGAGGGTACTCTTCATGGACACTCTGGGGTCAGTGGCCAGGAGCTGTCAAAGAAACTGAAAACACAGTCCCCATCAGACATGGGCAGGCATTCTTTCAGCAGGGTGTGTAGGCAGCTTCTTGAAACAACACTGAAGACATGTTTTAGGAAGATTGAGTGTGATTTAAGGTTATGCAAAAAACTAAATATCTATTCCATTAAACCTTGGAGTTCAAGGAGTTTTCTTCAGAAAAATCTCGCTACTGCTTAATGTTGTACTTGTTACACACAAGTACAGCTCAAAAGATAGGACTTTAGCAACTACTTAGTTCAGGAATGGCAAGCCTGACTCATTTCATGCGGACCCTGACTTCATGGCCCCTTGTATTGTGAAGAAGTGGGCCCCGACATTCTATGATACTTGGGTGTGAGAATGTTCTGGATAATGAATATTTTAAGTCATTCGCCATCACTTACTGGGGGGATCTACTCCTCCCCAATTCAATATGGTCACATGGGTATCCCTTATGGTATCTACTCCTTCCATCCTCAGTGGTGGGCTCATGGTCAGGCTGAACCCCACTCCCACCCCTCTAGCCTCAGAAATTGGTTGGTTTAGAGATGGATACTTGACCCCTGCAAATGCACTCAGTCTTGTCTTAGATGTTGTTGTTGTTACATGCCCTCGAGTTGGGTCCAACCCACAGCGACCCTGTATAGGGTTTCCAAGGAGCAGCTGGTGAGCTTGAAGCCAACCTTGTGGTTCAAACCAACCTTGCACTCCAGCACATTAACT
>NW_006408612.1:874287-880116 GCF_000296735.1 Chrysochloris asiatica
AAAAAAAGGCAATTTAATTTAATACATTTGATAAATTCCCATTTTAAAAGCTAGTATAAATTGCATTTTCTGTTCACCCACAAACAGAACTCAGTCTAATAATCCCATTCATTTTGCACATGAGGTGCCTGAGGGTCCAAGGGATTAACTAATTTGCCTAACTCCATTTAGTTAGTTTATGGCCAACTGGAGAACAGGCTCTAAAAGGATGTGACATAGACCATCTATCTTTGCTGGGTCAGAGAAAAAGGCCCTCATAGGATAAGCACTGGATGGTGATTCTGTCATTGCACTCTCTTCCAGTTCCATGTCGTCTGAAACCTTAATGGTGGTGGTTATGTGCTGTGGAGTTGATTCTGACTCATAGCGACCCTGTGCAGGGTTTCCGAGGCTGTAAATCTTAATGGGAGCAGAAAGCCTCATCTTTCTCCCATGGAAGAGCTGGTAGTTTCAAACTGCTGATCTTGCGGTTCGCAGCCTGATTCGTAACCACTAGACTGATGAGTATCCTACAAGTGTCTTAATCCAAGCCAAAACTAATAATCTTAGATAGAACTAGATCCCAATCACACATCTCAATCCATTCTTCCAGCATGACACTGACCCAGTGATTAATATTCTTTTGCTATAGCTGTTCAACTGCTTATTAACCTACCCTACTATATTATGATATAGCTCACACCCTTGATACTTAATGTGAGCAGTGGCAGTTTGTTAAAAATGCAGATTCTCAGGCCCCTCTCCAAACCTACAAACTCAGACTTGCGTTTTAACAAGATCCCCTAGGAGATTCACTGCACCATAAAGTTTGAGAAACACTAGTCTTTTATATATGTATATATGTCTTAGGCGGGGTTCTCTAGAGAGGCAAAACCAGTGAAACATATATGTATATATTTGTTGTTGTTGTTAAGTTCTGTTGAGTCAGTTCTGAATCTTAGCAGCCCTGTATAAGGTTTCCGAGGAGTAGTTGGTAAGTTTGAACTACTGACCTTTAGGTTCAAATTTACTTTGCAGTCTACTGCTTATCTTATCTATCTATCTATCTATCTATCTATCTATCTATCTATCTATCTATACATATGTGTGTGTGTGTTTTATTTATTTATTTATTGAACAAGAATGTATCTGTTGTCACAGAGTTGGACCTGACTCATGGTAATCCATGTCAGAGTAGAACTGAGCTTCATAGTGTAAAAAGGTCCCATGACTGGGACCTTTCAGAAATAGATACTAGCCTTTCTTCCAGGTATCTGAGTGCTCTTCAATCTTTCCATTGGAAAACTATACACAGGGGGCTTCAAAAAGTTCATGGAAAAATGAAATTAAAAGATAATGTTATTTTCCCATGAACTTTTTAACCCCCCTCACATTTAGACATTTTGCTTGTGTCTTTTGTAATTTAATGAACTTTTATTCATTGGGAGTGCTGTGGCTCCATAGGATAAGCACTGGATTGTAAATCACAAGGTCTGCAATTTGCACCCACCAACCACTTTATGGGAGAAAGATGAGGCTTTCTGCTCCTGCAAAGATTTAAAAGGCTTTTAAATTTTAAAAGGCTTTTACTCCATTTGTATCTTCATGGTCAACTCTACTTTGAGGAGGCAGCTCTTCCCCAGTCCTAATTTAAGTGCCTTTCCCACCTGAGGTGCTCATCTTCCAGCACTATATCAATATTCTGATGCTCTTCATCATGATTCAATATTCAATATCCTGGTGCTATCTGCCAGTGTTTCACTGCTGTTCATAAGGTTTTCAGTGACAAAATATTCAGAAGTAGTCCATTTCTCCTTCTTCTTAGTCTGTCTTCATCTGGAAGCTCAGCTGAAACCTGTCCACCATGGGTGACCCTGCAGCAGTACACAAGCCACACAGTATGACAGATGAGTGGTGGCACTTGAAAGTAAGGGCCTCTAATTAACTTTTTTCTTTTTTGATCTCACATGATCTATCAACTTAGTCTAACCTGCACTGAAGGAGGCTGGTCGGTTAAGTCTCTTCCTGGCCATGGGACTTTCTTAATTGTTCTTGACATCTAGAGGAGTGCCTTGGAGACTTCCTTATGAAAAATGTAATTGACACCCTGGATGAAGGAGTGCTTTCTAATGCAGCATTATCTGGAGAGGTTTTCACCTGCCAAGTGGGAAGATACTGCCTTTCAGGCTGACTGCTGGACGTGTTTTTCATGCTCTGGGAGTTTGCTTTCAGCTGTTTGGCAGGCCATCACCTGGGCCATTTTCAAGTTCTGCTGAGAGCAAAGGTGTCATTTTGAGGACTAAGGTGCACCTGACCCAAACCATGGTACTTTCAATTGCCTCATATGCATGTGAAAGTTGGACAACAAATAAGGAAGATCAAAGAAGAATTGATGTATTTGAATTACGGTGTTGGTGAAGAATATTGAAAGTACCATAGACTGCCAGAACAACAAACAAATCTGTGTTGAAAACAGTACAACTAGGAGAACAAACAAGATGGCCGATTGGGTGGAAGTGCAGTGAGGAGCTCCATCAGCAACAACACAGAATACGGAACCAAGCAGGCTCCAGGGATGGTGCCAGAACTCTGAATCATGTATAAAGGAATATTTAGAAAGTTTTAGAAGGCAAACAGCTAGGGGAATTTGTAGCAGAAGCAAGAAATCCACTGCTTCCTAATTCAAGATGCTCAGCTGCTTCCGGAGCCACCATCTTGGGTGAGACCAAGCAGGGGAAGGATCGGAGCAGCCACAGATGCCTCTTGTACTTTGGACATATTGACAGGAGGCACCAGTCCCTGGAGAAGAACTTGGTAAACCGAAAAAGTGAAAGACCCTCAAAGCGATGGATTGATACAGTGGCAGCAATAAATAGTCTCAAACAGAACAATTATAAGGATGGTGCAGGACTAGGCAGTGTTACCTTTTTTTGTGTATAGGGTTGCTATAAGTCAGAGCTGACTCGAGGGCACCTAACAACCTAGAGTCAGTGAATGGCTGCACCAACAGCCAGGGCTGTGAAAGCCAAGTGGCAGTTCCACAGCACTTCTGTGCATAGGCCCCCTTTGGTTCTTCAGAGGTACCATGTTGCTTTAGAAAAAGCAACAAAGTCCTGGTCTGGGTTCAAATTCTGGCTCTGCCTCTGCCTCTGATTGCGATATTACTTACGGTCATACTTTAGAAAAGTCAGTTCCTTTTCCAGGACCTGGGTCCATTTATTTGTAAAACTTGTTGTTGTTAAGTGTCATCAAGTTGGTTCTGACCCACAGCGACCCTGTATAGGGTTTCTGAAGAGTGACTAATGAGCTTGAACCACTAACCTTGTGGCTGAAATCGAAAACAGGGGGTTAGAAATTTAGTTAAAGCCTTCTTTTAAAAAGCTTTCAATTTTAAAATGCAATCATCTTATAAGCTTTCTTATTAGGAATAGAAAACTGCAAAGCGGTCTATCATTTTTACTGCTCCTATGCAATTGTTTTTTATTATTATTATTGGACACACATATTTGCAAAAATTACAAATACACATAAGTAGACTTTTAAAATATGAATCTTTCATAATATCACCATACTGTTGGTGTTGGTAAGTGCCATCAAGTCAGCTCTAACTCATAGTTTCCAAGGAGCTGCTGTTGAGTTTGAAACACCGACCTTGTGGTTCACACCTTGCAGTGCAGTTCTTTAGCCTACAGTGCCACACCAGGACTCCAATCTCACCATAGTTAATATTGTATATATATATATATATATTTCCAGACTTTTATCTAAGCATAGGTAAACATGCCAAAAGTATTTTTGTTGTTAGGTGCCATCAAGTCTGTACCAACTCATAACGGCCTTATGTACAGCAGAACGAAACACTGCCCGATCCTGGGCCAACCTCATTATATTTGCTTAAAAAGAAATATACAATGTTATTTAATTCAGAAACTTCAAGGAATTTATTCAAAGGAAACAAAGATGTTAGACAAGATATGTTGCTGTTAAGTGCTAAATGGGATAGAGGTAGATTGTGATGTATGCACAGACTTGGAACAACAGGTTTCTGTGATATAGAGATAGAGACATAGTCTGAATGGGTAAAGGAAGGTCATGTTAAGGTGCTTCACATTTTTGTGGATATTAGTTTCCCTTCCCTACTATTATAATATAGACATTTAAGAGGAATGGAAAGGAATATTGGGAAATATAATTACAGAAAGTTTGTAAACCTATCTTCAGCCTATAACTAATTGAATGGTCTAAAAGAATGTGCCCAAGGAAATACGTTTCTTGTTAAGCCTTTGTGGTGTATGGGGCATTAGGTGGAATCCTCCTGAACCCCATCCAGACCCTTCAGAGGTGGTGGGGCATTCCTAATTGAAAAGACATGCAGACCAACCCAGAATGTCTATAGAAATAGCAGATACTTCTTAAAATAAAGATGGGGGGTAGTAGAAGCAGATGGTTTGGCTGTGACAATATCAAGCAATCTGTTTGCCTTGGAGCCATCAAGGCAAAAAAAGTGAGCCCACCAGGGTAAACCCCTTTTTAATACTGAAAGCCATAGGGAACACATGAACAGTCTTGTATGCTCACTAGTGGCTGCCCTGGTCAACTTGTGAGTGGAAGTGGGGGAAATGAAGCAAAGAAGATATGAGCTGAGTTTAGCCATGTTCCATAGGCACCCGATGACTTTGAAATGAGTGAGAGAAGAGGAAGAGCTGGCTGGGTTGAAGTTCAGGGAGACATGTAACTCCCAAGTCCAAGGACACTGACCTAGCCACTGGGGGCTAGAGTTAAGAGTGAATTGGCCAGCTGGTCTGAAGTGGAGGAGCATGTGAGAACTCCCAAACTTGCAGATAGTGCCCAACTGACCTAACTTGGATGGCTTCCTGACCAGAACTTGATCAGATGAAGATGATAAAGTTTGATACACAGAGCAAGTGTAAACTGCTACAACTTGATGAACTGGACCTTTGCTTATAGATGAAGCTACCCAAAATTTCAACCATAGGGGAAGGTTGTCTCCTCAATACACTGGGTTGATAGAGACGGACAACTGAGTCTTCGGCTATCAAAATTGGAGGGCTATAAAGGCACGAAGTGGTTGGCTTACAAACTTTCATGAAGGTGCTTAGTGTACAAATGAAAGGGGTAAGATAGAATCCCCACTAAATTTTAATTTTCCTCTTGTCTAGATGGGTATGGTAATGATGGGGATAGGATTTTATTATTCAATCATAAGTAATTGTTATCAGGACTAATGGCAATTGCCACAACTGTGAATGTAGAAGAGGTGTAACTAAAAGGGCAAGCAGTTAATCTGTCATTTCAGGAACAGATGATCCGAGGACCATCAAGAGGGAAGCACATGAGAGGAGTGAGGGATCCTAACCAGAAAAGAGAAAATAACAGACATGGTGGCAGAGGTGATGGCATATAGAGAGAGAGCAGCTGAGGACTATAGGCCATTGGACTGAGAATGGCAGTGTGCCTGTGGTCAGGAGGCTGGCTTGCAAAATGTGCCCTTTGGACATTTAAATGAATGTTTTCAATGTGGTATGTGTACATCAAAAAAGGGGGGCTGGCAATAGGGTTAAATACTAAAATGTGGCATCGGGATTGGAGGAAGATTCATTAACAACCTGCAATATGCAGATGATACAACCTTGCTTGCTGAAAGTGAAGAGGAGTTAAAATACTGAAGAAGATCAAAGACCATATCCTTCGGTATGGATTGCTTCTCACTGTAAAGAAAACAAAAATCCTCACCACTGGACCAATAAACAACATTCTGATCAATGGAAAAAAAAGACTGAAATTGTCAAAGACTTCATTCTTCTTGGATCAACTATCAACCCTCATGTA
>NW_006408612.1:880742-881362 GCF_000296735.1 Chrysochloris asiatica
CATTGCAATTATTTGCTGAATGTAAAACTGATGATCTGCCCTGTAAACCTTCACTCAATTCACAATAAAAGCTTTAAAAAATAATTCCTTTTTCAGTGTTCAGCATTCTGCAGACTTGTTGTTAGATGCCATTTCCAACTCATAGAGACTCTATAAAGGTCTGTATATATACAAAGTTTATAGCAACTCTATATGACGAGGCGCTGTGGGTTAAGTGCCAGACTGCAAAACCACTTGAACTGCAATGTCGGCAGTTCAAGCTCACCAGTCGCTCCTTGGAAACTCTATACAGGGTTGCTGTGGGTCGGAATTGACTCTACAGCACTTAACAACAACAAAATATGGCTCTGTCCAGTAGAGCTGCCCCATAGAATTTCTTAAGCTAAAATCTTTACTATAGCAGAATGCCCTGTCTTTTCTCCCACAGAGTTGCTGATGGGTTCAAACTACCAACCTTTCAATTCACTATCAAACACTTGTGCTACCTTATTAAGTCAACTGGGGGTGGGTTATAGATCGAATTGTGGTCCACAGGAAGAAATGTTGAAATTCTAATCCCCAATAATCAAGAACATGATCTTATTTGGAGATAGAATCTTTAAAAATGCAGCAGCGAGACG
>NW_006408612.1:884852-887525 GCF_000296735.1 Chrysochloris asiatica
CATACTGTAGTAGGGTGGGTTCTAATCCAACAAGAGTGGTGTCCTTACAAAAGAGGGAAGAGACAGGCACACGGAAGAAAGACAGAAATTAGCACTGTGAGCCAAAGAATCCAAGGAAGTTAGGCTGGAGGCCTAGTACAGATCCTCCCTTAAGGCCTCCAGAACTTTGAGACAGTAACTGTCTATTCTTACATACCACTTAGTTTTTGGTACTTTGTTATGGCAGCCTAGGAAACGAGTGTAGTGTATTCCATTTGAAATTGCCAAAAATACAGTCAGCATTAAATGGGAATGAAAGAAATTAAACACTTCTCCAAATGACAGCTGTCTCTATAGACTGGTATGGTTAGACAAATCCTTTAGGTGACATGTGCAATTCAACACTGCCTAGATGGTTCCCTAGGACTTGGGGGAATTGGTAGATCCTTATTTCAAGTCTACTCATGATGATGGAGTATGCTTTTCCAAAAAGGCAATTTATCAAGTGTTTGTACTGAGTAGGGATGGTAGTAGTACTATCCAGTGGTAGTGGAACTTCTAACCATCTTTCTAATCATGTGTATCATAGGATTTAAGTGCACAAATCTCCAGCCATAAGATAAGTGGAAACTATCCAATAAGACCCTGTGGCAGTTTCTCAGTAATTCTCTATAGCTGGTTTCAGTATTCATATACTTCAGCTCCTTTTCTATGCCTACCCTCGAAATATCTCTTTCTGGATGACTGAAAATCAATAATCTAGTCATGTGGGTTACCTGAAAACTACCAGGCGGTGTGATAAAAAAAGGCATTCCTTTTTCAAAAGTCACTCGTTTTGTGACTGTTTCTGGGAGGCTGTTTTCACGGTTCACCTAGGGCATGCCACTTGCCCCATCAGTTTTTCCTAACCTGTGAGTTTTATTTCATAAGGACCAGAGGCTAAATACCACAGTTTGCACCTCTGAGGCACTGGGAGATTTAGCAGCATCTATAGCAATTTTCCAAATAAATAATAGCCATTCAGGAGCCCAGGCCTTTGTTTCAGCAGTTCAGGGGAATTCATCCTCAATTGCGAATACTCATTTGATCATGGCAGAGATTCAAGCAGCTAACTTCACAGAGAATATTTCCGGAGCCATATACTTTGTTGGTTATGAAGGTTGGAGGTGAAGCAACTGTGCTTAAAGGGCAAAGCTCTTTTATGAATTCCTTTGGCTTTCTCCTTTATTTTTGACAGCTGATTAACATCCAATGGCTATTTCTTTAAAAAAGAAAAATTCAATCCCTCAGTTTAATTAACTTCCCCAACACTATGTTTACCACAGCCTGCCCAAATCCAGAGAACGAGTTGAGACTTTGTAACATTTTATTTCAATTCAAGGTCCTTCACTGCTGTAACTCACTGCTGCAAACTGCTTGCACCACCCACAATTCAATGTTTACTTTTGTTACTGAAGGATTGAAAGTATCTTGTCCTGTTTTGGCTGAGATGACTGATCCGCAGAGATTCTCAGACTTCCTGGGTAACTTTGCCATGAGTTCTTAACCTATATTTTGTGACAATAATTTTGGATCTGTGGGGAGGGGCTCTTATGTTAGCCTAGAGAAATCATTTTCAAGACTGTTACACTCCTTCAGCACACTTACAATTTGAAAACCCAGTCATTCCTCTTCTTTCATTCAGTAGAGCATCACTTTCACATATGGGCAGAATTCTTCTATCAACAAACCGAGAAGATTCTGTTTTCAGTGAGTGACACTTTCCCCCTTTGAGCTTCCCACTAATTACGGCTGTTAACTTTTCAAGGTTCTAGCGCCAAGAACAGCTCATTAACTTTAATTATTTTAGAAATTTATTGGCTTCAATGCAGAGTGAAGCTGGCAGGTGTCAAAGGGTTATAATGCAGAAATTAATTAACAAATGAGTGGAAGCTCTTATTAGCTGATACTTTTTGCTATCTTTCTCTTTTTCATTTAAACAGTTCAGAGTGGGTCTAAGGCCCTTCAAATGTTGTTGTTATTATTGCTGTTGTGAACCATCAACTGAATACTGACTCATAGCAAACTCATGTGACAAAATAGAACTGCCCCATAGGGTTTTTTAGGCTATAATCTTTATAGGGAGTGGATTGTTGTTGTTGTTAAGTACCCTGGAGTCAGTTCCGACTCATAGTGACCCTGCACAGGGTTTCCGAGGCTGTAAATCTTTACGGGAGCAGAACGCCTCATCTTTCTCCCGTGGAAGAGCTGATAGTTTTGAACTGCTGACCTTGAGGTTGGCAGCCTGACTCGTAACCACTACACTACCAGAGCTCCTTATAGGGAGTGGAGGTACTAGATGGGTTCAAAATGCCAAACTTTTGTGTACCCAGTGTGCCACAAACTGTTGTTGTTTGCTGTTTAGTCAGTTCCAACTCAGCAAGGATTTACAACACATGTTTCTGAATGGCACAATTCAATCTATAACAACCTCTCTGTGTCTCAGTTTCTATACTCATAAAATGAAGTTAATAATATCTAGACTGCATTAATAAAGCTATTTTGATGATTAGAGATGTTGTTGTTGTTGTCAGGTGCCATCAAGTCGGAACCGACTCATAGCGACCCCATGCACAGTAGAATGAAACAATGTCCGATCCTGGGCCAACCTAACTACCGCTGCCACACTTGAGCCCATTAATGATGCCACCTGGC
>NW_006408612.1:888031-890093 GCF_000296735.1 Chrysochloris asiatica
ACATTGAGATGTAATCCATATCGAAGGCTGTGCTCTTTGATCTTCATAAGTAAATGTTTCTCAAGTCCTCTTCACTTTCAGCAAGCAAGGTTATGCAGATGATATGATTAGAGATAATGCATGTAAACTACCAAGGAGGTTAGAGTGATATGGTTGTCATTCAAAAAAATAACCCAATTATATTGCTCAAGTTGTTAGTGAGGAGTCTCTGGGTAGTAAACATGGCACTCCATTACTAACCGAAAGGGTGGTGATTTGAATCCACCCATAGGCACCTGGTGATCTTCTGAAAGATTAAAGCCAATGAAAACCCTATGGAGCATAGTTCTACTTTGAAACATGTAGTGCCACAATGAATTAGACCCAATCCTACAAAAACTGTTGTTTGCTTGCCTGCTTGTTTAACTTGCTAATTGTTAGTACAGAGAGAAAAGTTCTGGACTTAGGTGGAAAAGACTTTGATTTCCCTCTGGCTCTGCCACTTACCATCTACTCTGCTTTTGGCAAATCACTTAAAGCTTTCTCTTCCTTACCTATAAAATGGGAATAAAAATCACAGCCCAATCTACCTTAACGGGTGTGGTCTGATATTAAACAAGATATCTGACATTGTGTTATAAATGCTCATGTTCTTCAACAAGTATAAGATAGTTATTCCATATGTTAAAGGTCACCAACTTTTATTGGACACAGTAGTCTAGTATATGTGCTCTATATCAAAGATCACAAACGGAGTATCTGAATACTTCTATCCAGCCAAAGTATATTTGTTTGGACTATACTACATTTACCCACAAAGTATATTTTTAAAAGATATAAATTGATTGCCAACATTTAAAAAGTGGTTGAATTCAAGAAAAGAATGCTAAGTTCCTGTTGTGTTTGTTAAGTGCTAGCGAGTCAGTTGTGACTCACAGAATTGCATAGAATTTCCAAGGAACCGCTGGTGAATTTGAACTGCTAACCTTGTGGTTGCTTTCCTAGCTTCTTTTAAAAACTTGAATTTGGCGATACTGTTAACTACTCAGCCATAAAGAGTAATTAAGTCCTGATGCAGCAGGTCACAACGTAAACAAACCTTGAAAACACTATGCTGAGCAGAATAAGTCCATTGCAAATGGGAAAATACTGTATGATTTCATTTACATGAAATAAGCAAATATATATAAACCAAAAATCATTGATGGTTGCCAGGGCTGAGACAGAGGGCAAAAGGGGACGTTTTGGCTTTGGGGACATTGAGTTTATGGGATAATTTGGAAAAGAATAGTGATAAAGCTTGCACAACATAAAGAACGTAATTAGTTTCACTGAATTATATATGTAGAAATTGTTGAATTGGTAAATGTTCTGTTGTATATATCCCCCACCATATGTATATGTATGTGTGTATATATATATATATAATTTGGCAACACTTGACCCAAATTATTCAATGCCATTAATCAGGAAATGAGCAGTATCTAGTCCCTTTAGACCCCTCCACTCCCACACCTGAAAGGAGCTCTGGTAGCATAGTGGTTACAAAACAGGCTGCGAATCTCAAGATCAGCAGTTCGAAACTACCAGCTATTCCGCAGGAGAAAGATGAGGCTTTCTGCTCCTGTAAAGATTTACAGCCTCGGAAACCCTGTACAGGGTCGCTGTGAATCAGAATTGACTCCACCGCACATAACAACAACAACAATTCCCACACCTGATATGCCCAATGCAATTCTCTCCCTTTGTGGGCTTATGACTTTGTGAGCCCTGGTTACATCAGTAACCTGGTACTACTAATAGTCTGTCAACGTTTGCAAATTATATTTTAAGCTGCTTTAGTGTGTCTAGTGAGCTTGAACTGCTGAACATGTGGTTCAAACTAACTTTGCAGTCCAGCACATTAACCCACAGCACCACACCAGGATTCCAAGTCCTTTGTAATTTCCTACAAACCCAACGGAAGGTGCTAAACATTAGACGAGAGACTTTCTGCAATCACCGCACACATCCTTGTACAAATCCTGTTTAACTACTCGATTTACATTGTCCCATCGTAGAGTAGTGGTTGCGAATCGGGCTG
>NW_006408612.1:890568-894071 GCF_000296735.1 Chrysochloris asiatica
GAAAGATGAGGCATTCTGCTCCCGTAAAGATTTACAGCCTCGGAAACCCTGTGCAGGGTCGCTATGAGTCGGAACCGACTCCACGGCACTTAACAACAAAAACATGGGTCAGAACTGACTCGACGTTAGTTAATAAGGCAAACCCCAAAAAAGAGCTGATCAAGCAAGTAAAACAGATATCAAGAGGTCCCTGCTGTTCTGATTTCATGTCTTAGGCTGAGTTCTTCAGAGAAATCAAACCCAGGGCTTGGGTGGGGGTGTGGGGACAGGAAACATTTATTTTTAAGGAAATGGTTCACACAATTACGGAGGTTGGCAAGTCCCAAATCTGTGTGTTAGGCATCAGGCCTTCTTCTGATTCACATGGTTGCTGACAAATCCAAAATTAATAGGTGAAACAGGAGGTTGCTGGCTCACGTAGCTTAGAGGGTGTAGGTCAGGTTGTTGGTTTATGTCCCAGCAACCTTGATGATGTAGGATCAAGACAGAGCAAGCCTTGCTGGACTATCTATATGAGAGGGTAAGTCAAAAAGTATAGCTACAAAACCATAAAGCCCTTTATTAAACAAAAATCTCAAAATATGAAGTTTTATTTCTCAACATGTCCTTCACCTAGGTCTACATACTTTTTTTTTTTAATGATTTGTTGTGAATTATGTGATAGTTTACATGGGAGAATATTAGTTTTACATTCATTCTATCGTATATCGTCTCATTGCCATGGTAGGTCTACATACTTTTGAAGGCAGCATTTCCATCTAACCCTTGGCTATGTAGGATAAACACTGATCTACTAACTTCAATATCAACAGTTCAAACCCTCCAGCCACTCCTTTGGAAACCCAATGCAGGGTTGCTATGAATCAGAACTGATTCAACAACATGTAACAACAACAACCCTTCCCTGAAGAATACTGTGCTGTTCAATTTACACCACGTCAAAACAGAAGTGTTGGCATCCTCGAGGGACTCAAATTATTTCTCTTTTAAATATTCTTTGAATTTGAGGAACAAAAAGAAGTCTAAAGGGTGGATGGAGTAAAGTTTCCCAACAAAATTCTCACAGTAAAGTCCATGCTACCCATAACGAATGAGCAGGTACGTTGTCATGATGGAAAACAATTCCTTGGTACACCTTTCCTGGCCTTTTCCTCATCAATATAGTTTTCAATTTTCTTAAAACATTTGCATAAGACTCCATGATCATTCTGTGTCCTTCAAGATAATCTATCATGATTATCCCTTTGGGATCCTAGAAAACAGTCGCTATAACATTCTACACTGACCTCTCTGCCTTAACTTTCATTGACCCAGCTGATTCTTCCAGAAGCCAGTTTTTATTAAACTTTTATTTTGAAGGCACCCTGAGGAAACTTGTCTGCAGCCATCCACTGGTGGCAGAGAAGAATTTCAACAGGTTTTGTTGGGAATAAACCCATGTATGATGTATGAACAGGAATCCTAGTAACAATACTTGCTCACTTATCCTTATATATTGGATGCAGGCCACATCACCAAGGAAACTCCACTTTCAACTGGGCATAGAATGGAGGAGATTATGTAATACTAAGAATCATGTCCTAGCCAGGTCACCATATAACATTCACCATCAAACTGCACTAATTATTGTCCCTATCAGCAACTTTCCTCTTCAAAGGACCCACAGTTAATAATTAACCTAAGCACTCCGTCCCCAAAATTAGAACCTCCTATCCAGATCTGCAATTTTAACTGCAAAGTCGGCGGTTCAAGCTCATCAGCTGCTCCTTAGAAACCCTATACAGGGTCGCTATGGGTCGGAACCAACTCAATGGCACTTAACAACAACAACATCCAGATCTTGGAGTCCTGCTGTGGCGCTGTGGGTTAATGCACCAGACTGCAAAGGCATTTGAACTGTAAGGTCAGTGGTTCAAGCTCACCAGCTGCTCCTCGGAAAACTATACAGGGTCGCTATGGGTCGGAACCAACTCAATGGCACTTAACAACAACAACATCCAGATCTTAGGAGTCCTGTTGTGGCGCTGCGGGTTAATGTGCTAAACTACAAGGTCGATTTGCACTGCAATGTTGGCAGTTCAAACTCACCAGCCGCTCCTCAGAAACCCTACATTGGGTCGCTATGAGTCGGAAGAGACTTGACAGCACCTAACAACAACAACAACAACCCAGATCTTAAGGAGTCTTGGTGTGGTGCTGTAGGAGAATGCTTCAGACTGCAAAGTCGTTTGAACTGTAAGGTCAGTGGTTCAAGCTCACCAGCTGCTCCTTGGAAACCCTATACAGGGTGGCTATAGGTTGAAATCAACTCAACGGCACTTAACAACAACAACCCAAATCTTGAGCCTTGGTGTGGAGTTGATCAAGTATTCAGCAGTTCAAACCTACCAGCCACTCTTGGAAACCCTATATAAAGTTGATATGAGTCAGAACTGACTTGATGGCAAACACCACCACCCAGACCTTGGTTCATAATGACCATTCTCCAATAAAAGGGATTAGGGCTCCTTGGAGAAATAGCTGATTCTAGGGCTAAAACAAGGATAACAAAAGATGAGTCTGGAGCATCTTGTAGTACCAAAAAGGATAGCGGCCTGTCAAAGGGATACAGGAACCATCCTGAAAAAGTTGTTCCCAATGGGCAAAGCTTAAACAATTTGAGCAGCAAAAATCATTTTGCAATGTTCTCCATCCTACTTTGATGTGTAGTGGCTGGGATCTTCAAAGTTCATGAGCAGACATCGAAGGTGCAGTTATTGGTCTCTCCATGTGTGAAAGAAAGATGAGTGATGAGAACTGAAAATACTTGGAATCAATGAGCCCAGTAGACTAATTGAATATGTGAACATCAGTCTCCACGACTGTGAGACCAGAACTAGATGGTACCCAGCCACCACTACTAACTGTTCTGAAAGGCATAGTCTTAGAAGGTCCCGGATAGAGAAAATGTAGAACAAAGCTCAAAGTTATTTTAAAAAATAAACAAAATGGATTATTGATCAGAAAGAGACTGGAGGAACCAAAAACTATGGCCTCCAGCACTCTTCAGGTTTAGAAAGGAACTGACCCTCATGGCCCAATTTTCAGCCAACCAGTAAATAGATATATTGTTGTTGTTGTTGTTAAGTGACACGGAGTTGATTCCAACCCATGGCGACCCTGCATAAAGTTTCTGAGGAGCTTGAACCACTGACCTTGCAGTTCAAACAGCTTTGCAGTCTGGTGCATTAACCCACAGTGCCACACCAGAACTCCAAAATAGAAATATAAGAGGGACAATAATACTAGTAAGGTATGCTCATCATGGAAAATGGTCATTCATTCAAAACAAAAAAAGACAACATTTACCTAAGGACAAAGCTGAGAAGAGATGGGAAGTAGGGTAGATAGAAATAGGAACCACAGGGAGGAAGTGGGGGGAAAACACAATCGTTTTAATGAAGCAAAGTGTATGACTTGCTGAACGTAAAACTGATGATCTTGTCTGTAAACCTTGACTGAAT
>NW_006408612.1:894171-896929 GCF_000296735.1 Chrysochloris asiatica
TGGCGACCCTGCATAAAGTTTCTGAGGAGCTTGAACCACTGACCTTGCAGTTCAAACAGCTTTGCAGTCTGGTGCATTAACCCACAGTGCCACACAAGGACTCCAAAATAGAAATATAAGAGGGACAATAATACTAGTAAGGTATGCTCATCATGGAAAATGGTCAATCATTCAAAACAAAAAAAGACAACATTTACCTAAGGACAAAGCTGAGAAGAGATGGAAAGTAGGGTAGATAGAAATAGGAACCACAGGGAGGAAGTGGGGGGAGAACACAATCGTTTTAATGAAGCAAAGTGTATGACTTGCTGAATGTAAAACTGATGATCTTGTCTGTAAACCTTGACTGAATTCACAATAAGTTAAAAAAAAAAAAGATATCATTTTTGCACTCCCTCCAGCAATAAATAAGTAATGTCGTACTGGATTATAACCAAGGAATAAAATAAATGTACATGAGTCCAAACTGCTATAAATAAATGATTGAATCAATAAATAGGGAACAAAGGGCAATCATTCCTTACAGAAGAATTTGAAATTATTTGTGTAAATAATCCCCTTCAAGGAAGTAGAGATTAAATCACTCACTCATGCGCGCTCTCTCTCTCTCTCACACACACACATACACACAGGTACCCTTTGAGGTTGGATAAAGTTAGTGACTAGTTTCCAGTTCACCCAAGGGACCAAGGTTAGTATTGGCAGTGATACGTTATGTTGATATCAGGCACTCTCTGTATGATCCAATGAGAAGGGCACTTTACCTCGGAGTGTTACTCCTCAACCCCATAACCCCGTCTAACTATGGGGAAAAAAGCAGACATGACCAAATGGAGGCATGTTCTTTAAAATACCTGACTAATACTCTTCAAAACTATCAAGGTAATTAAAAAAAAAAAAAGTTTTTTTAACAAAGCAGGAAAAACTGAGATGCCGTCACAGACTAGGGACAACTAAGGAGACATTACAACAATGTCGATTCTGAAACAGAAAAACATTTGTAGAATAACTGGTGATATTCTGTTACAGCAGTTTTAGATTCGAGAGTGCCACAGCAGCTCTTGATCCGTGGTCGAAGAAACTGAGGCCACTTGGAGAGGTGAAGCAGTTTCACATTTGATTAAACCAGCTGGCTCAGGGGAGTTAATTTCTCCAGATTCTGAGCACCGAATGCAGGGCAACACAAGTTTATATGCAGTCAGTGTAGGGGAGGGGCTAGGGTGCTGACCTGTTTGAGGATAGGAGGGAAACCAGGGGGATGTGTCCTGTTCAGTGACCTGATTAACATCCTAGCTTGTCTCCTGGGTGGGGAAGATTGGTCTCATTAAGTAACCTGATTAGCATTTTAGCTTGTCTCTTAGGCAGGGAAGAGGCAGTTAATGTTTCTACCTTTTCCTGTTCAATTCGAAAAAAAGTTATACATTTAGTTAACAGGAAGGTACAAATGTTGGTTACGTAGTTTTGAAAAATGTGTCATGGTTACATAAGATGTTAATAAGAGACACAGAATGGAAAGTAGTGGGTACTTTCCTGCAACTTTTCTGTAAATTTCAAGTTATCCAAAAATAAAAAGTATGCTTAAACAAACAAACAAAAATGCAATAAAAGAAAATGTGACTATAAAAACGATGGAAATGTCAAGGAAACATAAGACCATCAGTACAATTTGGGTCTTGTTACCATATTCGATGGCCGGGAGGGTCCCTCCTAGTTGTAGAGATTCTCATTGGTTGTCTAATTGCTCACAGACAGCAAGGCTTTATTGAGCGGTGCTTTAGAATGATCGTTCTTAAACTTTGGTGTGCATTAGAGTCACCGCTTGCTGTTAAGCACTGTCGAGTCGGTTCCAACTCATAGAGACCCTGCATAGGGTTTCCAAGGAGCAGCTGGTGGATGTGAACAGCTGACCTTGTAGTTAGCAGTCTACTTCTTAACCTACAGCACCACACCAGGAATCCTGATAAACAATATGTTGAAGTTGGACGGCTATGTTTTTACAGATTTTCCAGATGATTCTGATACAAACTTGTCTTAGTTACTAGTACTGCAATAACATTAATAGCACAAATAGGTGGCTTTAGCAACCAGAAATTTCTTTTGTCACCGTTTAAGAGACTAGAAGTCCAAATTCAGTGCTGGCTCTAGGAGAAGGCCTTCTCTCTCTGTCTGTTATGGAGGAAAGTCCTTGTCTCTCATTGAATTTCTGCTCCTGGGTGACTTTATTATTTATTTATTTATTTTACTTTCTATTGGGAATTAGACAAAAGTTTACAGAGAGATCATTAGCTTTTATTCAATAATTCATACACATTTTGTTTCATCTCATTGATTGCAGTTCCCTCAATGGAACATCATCTGTTCTACTTCCTCGCTGTTTCTTCTTCCTATTCCTCCTTCTTTCTTAACTCTTCTGAACTTTGCCCTTGGGCTAACGTTGCCCTTTTGATCTCAAATAGTTGATTCTTTTAAGGTGTGCATACCTCAGTAGTAGTATTGTTCCCCTTATAGATCTGTCTCTTGTTTGGCTGAAAATTGAGCCACAGACATAAATTAAATCGCAGAACTGAAGGGTGGCCAAGGACAATTGTCTCAGGGAGCTACCAGTCGCTATTCACCCAGTAAACCTGGCTGGTATTTTTTTAACCAGGCTGGCATTTTAGTTCTTAAAGTTTTATTGTGAATTATGTGATAATTTACATGGGAGAACATTAGTTTTACATTCATCCTATCGTACATCATTTCATTGCCATGGTTACAA
>NW_006408612.1:897639-906615 GCF_000296735.1 Chrysochloris asiatica
ATGCCCCCTCTTCGTATCAGCTGGAAGCTTCACTCTCCACTCTAGTCCTCTGTGGCTATGTCACTGACTCTGGGCCCAAGAGTCCCCAGGTCTTGCCACAATGCTGGCCAACCAGGTCTCCACCTGGGGTTCACAGGAGTCTATTGAACATTGTAGGGCTTAGCTCGCAGCTTCGTTGCTGTTTTTCCCTCACTTATCAGCGATGAACATGGTCACCAATCAGAGCATGTATTCCCATTGAGTCTTAGTCTTGGAAGGGTGTTTGTTCTAAGTGGACTGGGTGGCTTTCATTTGGCTTAGCATCTCTCTTCCTCCATCTTTGCTTCTCTCCCTTGCTTGGTTAATCTGTTTTGTTTCAAAAAGAGATCAACTCAAGGTACAGCCCACACTAATCCTATCTCATGAACATAACAAAGACAATTTACTCATTCCCAAATGGTATTATAGCCATAGGCATAGACCCTAGGATTTACAATATACATTTTGAGGGAGGAGCTCTGGTGACACAGTGGTTAAGTACTCAGCTGGATGCTAACCCAAAGGTCTGTGGTTTGAACCCACCAGCCACCTTGTGGAAGGAAGATGTAACAGTCTGCTTCCATAAAGATTTACAGCCTTGGAAACCCATGAGCAGTTCTACTGTGTCCTATAGGGTCACTATGAGTTGGAAACTACTTGATGACAATGAGTTTGGGGTTTTGTTTACATTTGGAGACACAAATCAATCTATAACAATACCTAAGCTTGAGAATCTCTGTTCTAGTGCTTTGCCATTAACATGATTATCAACATGACCATTTAGTCATTCATTTAACATCTACTCTCTGTCAGTCTTTGTTGTTGTTAAGTGCCGTTGAATCGGTTCCGACGCATAGCAAACTGGTGTAGCACTTTGGGCTAATGCACTGGACTGCAAAGTCATTTGAGCCACAAGGTTGGTGGTTCAAGCTCACCAGCTGCTCCTTGGAAACCCTATACAGGGTCGCTATGGGTCAGAAATGACTCAACAGCTCTAACAACAGCAAGTTAATCTTACATTCCAGGAACAGAGGACCCTAGCACCGTCAAGGAAGAAGAGCAGGAGCAGAATCCATAGAAGCAGCAACATCAGAAATGAGGACATGGAAAAATAGAGCATCTGAGGACTCTAGACTCATGGAAAGAGAAAGGCTGTGTGCTGGTAGCCAGGAGGCAGGCTTGCAGAATGTGCCCTTTGGTTGTTTAAATGTTTATATATTCCTCAGTGTTAACCCCCCCCCCCAAATAAAACAAAAAACAGAGTGAGTAGAAGCAAATACTGTTGAATGATGATGCACAGAGGGGATTATAATCATTGCAATGAAATGATGAAAAACCGATTTTCTCTCATGTAAACTATCACTCAATTCACAATGAAAACATTAAAAAAAAAAAAAAAAGAGTGAGAGAGAATAGCTCAAACAAATGACCAAGATGCAGAGCCAGAAAACATTTTGAGAAATAAAAAGTAGTGGAACTAACTGAAAAATAATTCAAAAGAATGATATGTAGGTACCTTCAAAGGATAGACAGAAAGATCAAGATAAGCAAGGCGAACACAGATAAAAATTTATAAGAATTCAGGAAAACACTACAAGAACAAGCAAACAAAATAAATGTAAATTTTGAAATAATACAAAATTTGCAATTAGAAATCCACAAGATTAATAGTAAGATTTCAGAAGTGGGCAACACATTGAAATGACAAAGGATTAGATTTGAAACAACGAAAGGCCAAATTATTGAGCTTGAAGATAAATCTCTCAATGCTAGTATACTAGAAGAACAATCAGAAAAAAGAATGAAAAGTTACCTACAAAAGATAACCAATAAGACAAAGCTCTGATTTCTCAGCAGAAACCATGCAGGCAAGAAGGCAATGGGATGACATATATCAAACTCTTAAAGAAAAAAATTGCCAACCAAGAATCATATACCCAGCAAAACTGGGTATATTGCCAACCAAAATCATATACTCTCAAATACAAAGTGAAATTAGGATGTTTCCTGATAAATACAAATTAAAGGAATTTGCAATGGCCAGACCAACTTTACAAAAAATACTAAAGGGCGTTCTTTGGACTGAGAACCAACAACAGCGGACAATAACCTGAGACTAACATATATGCCACCACCACTCAGAACTCAATCCAAATATAGAAGTATTTAAAATAAAACAAACCTACAAGACTGAAAATAGGGAACAAGAGGTATCAATTTATAATGAAGTCAACTACAAAGCAAAAAGAGAGAATAGTGTAGATATAGAACTTCCAAAAGGCAAGTAAGTCAAGTATATTTCAAGACAAAACTAACTGTTTTTAGCAGGAGGAATATGAATAAATTACAGGATAATCTCAATGAAATTATTATGCCTATCAAAATGAAAAAACGGGGAAATCCAAAAGATTTAGTAAACATGAACATAACAAATAAAAATGAAACGAAAACCCACAGACGAAATGGACTCAGCACAGTCATGTGCGACAAAGAAACCAGCAGCACCATAAAAAACACACAGCAAGATGACAGCAATCAAGTCATACTTATTGATCATTACAATGAATGTAAATGGATTAAATGCACCAGTCAAGAGAGCAGAGAAAACAGAATGGATAAGTAAAGAAGATCCTTCAATATGCTGTCTACAACAGACACATCAAAAATATGTGGACAGCCTAAGTGTCCATCAACAAAAGAATGGTTACACAAACTTTGGTAAGTACACACAATGGAATACTACAGAATGTTGAAGAATAACAATGAATCTACGAAACACCTCACCACATGGATTAATCTGGAGAACCTTAGGCTGAGTGAAATTACTCGATCACAAAAGGACAAATATTGTATGAAACCACCTATGTAAAAACTTCAGAAAGATTTTCTTGATAAAAGAAACAATATATGATGGTAATGGGCGGAGGGAGAGGGAAATTATTCATGATCTAGAGGGTAGACACATGTTAACAAGAGGGAGGTTAGCAGAGGAAAAATGAAGGTAGCAGAACACACAGGGAGGTAGATGCTGTTAACTGTTGGTACGTGGAGGGGATTGCAATCATTGTAAATGAAGCAAAGTATATGAACTGCTGAATGTAAAAACTGATGATCTGCTCTGTAAATCTTCACTTAGTTCACAAAAAAAAGTTTTAAATAAAACTCTATTCTATAAATCAGTCTCTTCTACTGCTCCTGTAGATACTGCTAATGTATGTTGTTGTTAGGTCCTTTCTGTCTCATAGCAAGCCTGTGCACAACAGAACAAAATACTGCCTGGTGGTGCATCATCCTCACAATTATTGTTATGTCTGAACCCATTGTTATTACCACTGTGTCAATCCATCTCTTTGGAGGTAGAGGACAGGCCTATAGTTATGATATTGCCAGAAATTCAGAAACTGACTATGCCAGGAATTCAGAGGCAAATCATTCTGAACATTGGGACAAATAAGTAGCACTTGAAACTGGTCTTAAGGGAGACTTAGGATTTTTTTAAGTTGAAAAGGTAAGGAAAGACATTGGAGACACAAAGGGTAGCATGAATGAAGTCTGGAAGGTAAGAAAGTAAATACTCTGTATAAGAATAGTAGATGGTTACACACAGCACAGCTATGTTGTTGTTCAGTGCCTTTGAGTCAGTTCCAACTCATTAAAGACCCTGTATAGGGTTTCCAAGGAGCAGTTGCTGGGTTTGAACTGCCGACCTTGTGATTCACAGTCCACAGCACCACACCAAGAGTCCAGGAAGGGCTTATATGTGGGGTGATAAAAGGCAGATATTTCTTAGAGAAGAAGAAATATCTGTGTTATGCAAACCATGTCTAGTGTTTGGTGGTGTTGTTGTTATGTGCCTGTGCAGTTGGTTTCTGAAAACAACCGGTCAGAAATTTTTGACTATTGAACATAGCAATAGTTTATGAAATAATCATGAAGACGATTACAGTTCTCATGCAGAACAAGATCATTATCATCAAATCTAATTTTACATTTACTCTCGTCACTAAATCCATTCACTCCTAGGACTGTGCTAAGTCTCAGGAGCACAGAGCAGAGTTCATTGTCATATTTGCCCTTAAGGAGCCTACTCATGGGAGATTTTTGCTGTTTATTTGTTGTTGTTAGTTGTTGAGGCTGCTTCAACTCATAATAAACCAACTATAACGTTGCATGGTCCTGTGCCATCTTTATCACCATTGGTGTGTTTTGCGTCCATCGCGGCCAGTGTGTCAATGCTTGTCATTGAGGGGTTCCCTCACCTTTCCTGGCTTTCCACCTTACCAAACACGATGTCCTTCTCTGGCAACAGTCCTGACAACCCGTGCAAAGTAAGTAAGTTGGAGTTTTGGACAATAGCTGTGATCCATAAGCTAATTTACTGGTTAATTTTCAGAAGTAGGTATCACCAGACCTCTCTTCCTAGTCTGTCTTAGCCTAGAAATTCCACTGAAATCTGTTCATCATGAGTAATCCTGCTGTTATTTGAAATATTGATGGCATAGCTTCCAGCATCATAGCAACACACAAGCCACCATAGTAGGGACAAACTGACAAGACCAGATGATGCATTCTCAGCGTTAAGGAGGACACACAAACAAAACAAAACAAAACAAAAACTTGGTTAGTTCTCCATGATTCTTTGGGACAACTAATTTATAAAGGGAAACTAAAGTAGTGGTTTTGAGTTGGGCTGCTAACCTCAAGGTCAGCAGTTCAAAACTATCAGCGGTTCGGCAGGAGAAAGATGATTTCTGTTCCCATAAAGATTTACAGCTTTGGAAACCCTATGCAGGGTCGCTATGAGTCTAACCAACTGCACGGCGGAGTCGTGGTGTGGCGCTGTGGGATAAAGCACGGGACTGCAAGTCTTGAACCACAAGGTCAATGATTCAAATTCACCACCCACTCCTTGGAAACCCTATACCAGGTCGCTAGGAGGCAGAATCGACTCAATGGCACTAAGGTTTCCCTTTATAAAAGTGGGCTGAGCTAATCGGTATTTAGTACACTAAGGCCCATCTCATCACCCTTAGCGACGGAACCTGGAACAAATTAAGAGAAGTAATTACTAGGATTTGCATCCACCATTATTATTTTCAGCAGCCACCCTTTCCCTGACTTTAGCCGCCAGGGGGCACTGCAGCCAAGAAAACACTCTTTCGGAAGAGGAGGAACGCGTCTATACGAAGCTTGTCCAATTTAGGGTCCCGTAGCAACGTGCCGAGACTAGATGAATCGTACGTCGCTGTCTCGCGAGCACCAGTACGGCCCTCCCGTTTCTCCTCCAGCCCGCCCCCACTGCGCGCGCTCAAACTCCTCCCGGCCGCGCGCGATAGGTGGCGCTGTCTGTGGCGTCGCATCGGCCTGGGCTGCCGCGGCGACCATCTCCCAGCTGGCAGTGCGGCCCGGCTCTCCGGCGGCAGCGAGTGCCACGTCCCAAGTGCTACGCGGAGGAGCGGAGCGGGCGGTGTGCGGGGGGCGGGGAACAGCGCGGATCCCGGCCACACCGATCGTCCGCCGCGGCCGCCGCCATGGGCTCCTCGCAGAGCGTCGAGATCCCAGGCGGGGGCACGGAAGGCTACCACGTCCTGCGGGTAAGGGCTCCGACGGCGGCCCACGGGGTGGCGTCGGCCCCGACGGGCCCCTTCCCAGGACAGGAAGTCCCGACCCCGCCATGGAGCGGCAGCCTTGGGCGCTGCCGGGGCCGGGGTTTGGGCAGGAGGCCTCTCGCATGCCGCCTCCCCAGGGCATCCCTGGTCCACGGCTCGGGGAAGACGAGCTGGAGCCAGAGGCAACTGCCGGCGACTGGGCGGGCGACGGCCCCGGGGGAGAGGGGCCGCGCTGGCCTTCATCCTGGCACGGTCTTCTCTGCTTCTCGGCCGGAGCTTCCAAAGTTACAAAGGACTTTGGGGCAAAGTCTTCAAAGGGGTGATGGTGAGCTTTTCGAGAACTCCCGAATCCCTCCGAGTGTAGGTGCTCCTTCACCTCGGCGCCGCCCGCAGGTCTAGGAAGGCCAGTTAGGGAGGAGACAAAAAGTGGGCTACGTGGACTTAGGTGGATTTGGCTTGACACGACAGTCACTCCCGGCCTTTCCTACGCTGCCCTTCCAACATTTGCTCCAGGAGGCGGCTCCCGTTCTCTTCCAAGACAGTCGAGGGTGTGGTGGAGATACAGATTTACATCCACATGTGTTTTCAAAAATAATCTGGGTAAATCACGAAAAACAAAATGTTACCAAGATGCAGAGAAACAACGTATTTCAAAAAGCTTTCGTTGGGGGTTGGGCGGGGGGTTTTGTTCTGTTTTGGTTTGTTTTTCGTGGGGCCGGAGGTTTAAAAAGAAGCCTTTGAAAGCTGTGTGCCGTGACACCTGCGTGAATGGTAAGATGATGGACCCCAGGCCGTATTACCTTTCGGGAGGTCGTAGTGTGTCAGAAGCGAGAACGTTTTCACTGGAAGTGAAAGTGTGTTTCGTTCTGCTCTGGGTTCCATGTTTTAGGTAAAACATCTTTCTTCAACTGTGTCACCCAGGTATCTGAGTGATACCCTAAGGCTTTCCAGTCTCCAGGGTTAATGTACTTAGTCTCTCCACTCCCTAAAAACCTCTCTTGAAGCTGTCTTGAAGCTGTGATCTTAGTGGGAAAGGATGATTTTCCCAGAAAGAAAAGGGAGCCTACAAATAAACCATATTATTTTCCTTTTCCCTTCAGCTAATGCAGTCAAACCAAAACCAAATCCGCTTTCCGAGACTGTAAATCTTTACGGAAGCGGAAAGCCTCGTCTTTCTCCCTGGAAGAGTCTGGTGGGTTCGAACCGCCCACCTTTTGGTCAGCATTCCGGTGCTCATCCTACATTGCCACCAGGGCTCCATTTCAAGGGTGCCAAGCTTGTTGGGAAATGAAAGAGCTGTCAGATCCCAGGTGTGAAGTGAAAGTTAATGGCTGTGTCTTCCTCTCTATTTAGTGTGATTTTGAGTCCTGGCGTGGCTGTATAGGATTAAGCACTGGATTAGCAAGGTCTGCTTGAACTGCCAGGTCAGCAGTTCAAACTCACTAGTCATTCCTCGGAAACAATGTACAGGGTCTCTAAGAGTCGAAACCGACTCTACGACGTTTTACAAAAACAACAGTCTGGAGTATAGCGCTTTGGTGTGCTGTAGGATAAGCACTGGACTCCTAACTACAGAATCGGTAGTTCAAACCCACCAGCTGCTCAGTGGCAGAAAGATGAGGCTGTCTGCTCCTACCAAGATTTACGGCCTGGGAAACCCTACTCTGCATGGAATTGAGTAGGAATTGACTTGACTTGTTGGCCAGGACTACTGGTTGATTCACACAGTGGTTGATTGTAATGATGAATGCATGCACTCAGGGAGTTCCATAAAACACATTAGTGTTAATGAATAAAAAGATTTGAGAGTGTGAAGGAGACATCAAAAAATGTCCCATTTAACAACTTTTTAAAAATTACTTTGTTCCAACATAAAACAGGTTTTAAGTGTATTTACTGTATAGGAGCTCCTCAAAAAATCAGTGTTCATATATATTCAGTAATGCAGATGTAATACTAATCTTTAAGTCTGATTTTTAGAAACTCTGGGGTCAACCTTAGTTACAATTTGCATCTGAAGCATTCAAAAAAAAAAAAAAACAACATCAACTGTTATTTAATTAGAGTTTTATTAGGCGATGGTGGTGTTGGTTATATGCCACAGAGTCAGTTCTGACTCAACAACCCTGAACCGGGTGTCCAAGACTGTAAATTTTTATGGGAGCAAAAAGCCTAATTTTTCTCCCAATGAGCAACTGATAGAGTTGAGCTACTGACTGCACTACAGCTACCACTACCAGGAGTTGAGCTACTGACTGCACTAAGGCTACCACTACCAGGGCTTCTAGAGTTTTATTAGGGGGAGATTTAAATAATGATTGTCTCATTTAGGTGAATTTTTTGTTTCCAAGTTTCTAAATTGCTTGCCCCTGAGTCTCTTAATTAGTTTTCTTTGTAATTGATTTGTGAATCCTTATCCTTGTTTTTAGAGGGAAACATGTTAAATCTGTAAAGATAAAACTGTCTTCCTTTCATCTGTTGGTACCTAAATGTGCATCACAATATCACACAGCTGTATTAATGAGCTTAGCAACAGAGCAGAAAAACCTTGGAGTAAAATCACCATGTTCTACAAGTTCTAGAATGATTTAATTAGAAGTTACTTTTCTTTAATAATCAATTCACTTGTCAGTTTCTTGTTAATAAAACTTGTATGACAGGGTTTTGAAATGCCAGTTATATTGGCATCTTTATCCATTGCTGTTTTATTGTTGTGTCAGAGCCCCTATAATTAGTTATAGTGAACATTCCATTTTTTTCCCATAGTTTTTTTTCTTATCCATTGTTAGGTTCTGCTTTAAAAATCTTTTGGAGAAACAGCTTTGAAATGGTTCCATGTGTTGTTGTTTTTTTACTATGTCCATTGTACTTTACTTTTCATGTACACCCAACTCATTTACCAAGTCATTATATAAAACTTGGCGTTGGGCAACAATGTAGAATAACCATATCACATCCTAAAATGGAGGAGGACTGCATCATTACATAACTGCCAAAGCACTGAGTGTTATGGCCCAGCCAAGTGGTCAATACTTTACCCAGCACAGCCAGTGGTACTCTTGCATTGTGGTGTTGATAATGAGCAAAACATTGGGAGAGTAGATTTTTTTACTATGGTTATAAATGCACAAGGTAGATGTAGGTGTATTTTGTATTTTATGCATATTGTATTAATACACATTTTCATGTTGTTATGATCATATTATATACCCAACTCCCCATCCCTACCCCATCTGGTTACCCAGAAGTAAACAAGTTAATAGTTGATGATGTATCCTTCTGAGTGTTTCATGCATTTAAAGGTATATACAGAGTTTGACAGAACTTAACAAGAACCCTTATGTTATTC
>NW_006408612.1:906715-965283 GCF_000296735.1 Chrysochloris asiatica
TTTTAACTAGTGGAATTGGATGATACAAATTGTTACACACCTTACTCTTTTCACTTGGTAACATACCTAGGCAGTTCTTCTGTACAGTATGTAGAAATCTACCTCATTCTTCCTATTAGCCTTAGTAGTAGTTTGCTGTGCCATAGCTTAATCAAACAGTACTTCTGGTGTTAGACATTTCGTTTTTCTTGTTCGTTTTCTGTTTTGTTTTGTTGTTATAAGCACGTTTCTTAAATCTTAATTTTTGTTTTCACTTAAAATGAATGTTTTTCAAATTATTGAATGTTAATGTTGTCCATCAGTGTGGTGCTGTAGAATAAGCACTGGATTGCTAACCACAAGGTTAGTAGTACAAACCCACCAGCCACTCCTCAGAAAACATAGAGAAGCTGCTAGGAGTTGGAACCAACTCAATGGCACTTAAAAACAGTGGGTTACGCATTGGGCTGCTAACCACCAGGTCAGCAGTTCTAATCTACCAGCCACTTTTGGGAGAAAGAGGAGGCTTTCTCCTCCCATAAAGATTTATAGCCTCGGGAACCCTGCGTAGTGTCTCTATTTGTTGGAATCAACTCAATGGAATGGCAGTGGGTGGTTATTTATATAAGTCTTGATCGTCATTTTGGTAAATGACTACATTGTTTTCTGATTATTAAAACTTGTTTAGTAGAGAAAATGTGGATGTGTTCAAAAGTATAACAAAGAACGTATATTATCCTACATTACCTGTAACCCCACCATCTAAAAGTAAATACTGTGCAAAGTGTTTTTCCTAGGCTTTTTTTCTTCTTCCATTTCCTATACCTGACATTGCTCCATATATATGTTATACAAAGATTTTGTATATGACATGTTCAAATATGGTATGTAGACTTTTTTATAAAGTTAATTAATATATTATTAGCTTTACAGAATCTCTAAGTTGAGGAATTATTAAATAGCTCTGGACCTATGCTGTAGGATGGAGGCCTGGTATGACGCTGTGGGTTAATGTGCTGGACTGCAAGTCTGTGTGAACCACTAGGTCGGTGGTTCAGACTCCCCAGCTATCCCTTGGAAACCCTGTACAGGGTCACTCTGGGTGGGAACTGACTGGACAGCACTTAACAACAACCATAGGTTGGAAAGCCATGTACCTCGTGAAAATCGTATCTCAGAGCACTCTGCAGACACCTGTGTGCATGCTTACATGCACTCTCACACACATACATGCAGCGCTCAGGAAAACAAAACTGAAAGGTAATAAACAGGTATTAAAAAGACTATTGGTGGATGGTGATGTTTTTATATTCCTTTAAAACATTTTCTAGCATTTTCTAGAATTTCTACAGTGGTAATGAAATAACATGTATGTTGTTAAGTGCCGTCAAGGCAGTTCCTGTATAGTTTCCAAGAAACAGCTGGTTGGTTTGAACTGCTAACCTTGCCGTTAGAAGTCCAGTGCTTATTCTGCAGGATTACAAATACCTGGTGGTGGTGGTTATATGTTGTGGAGTCAGTTTTGATTCATAGCCACTCTGTATAGTGTTTCCAAGGCTGTAAAACTATAAGGCAGCAGAAAGCCTCATCTTTCTCCCACAGAGCAGTTTGTAGATTTGAACTGCTGATCTTGCAATTAGCAGCCCAACTCATAACCCACTAAGTTACCAGGGCCCCTAAATAAGGTATGTTGTTATTAAGTGCTGTCAAGTCAATTCCAGCTCATAGTGACCCTGAATTGGGTTTCCGAGGAGTGGCTGGTGCATTTGAACCACCACCGTGTGGTTCAAACCAACCTTGTGGTCCAGTGCTTTTATCTTATAGCACCACACCAGGACTCCTAACTATAAACAAGTTTCAAAATCATACACTAGGAACTCACTTCTTTTTATAAATATTGGAGCTGACTTGACAGCACTTAACACCAACAATTTACATTATTTAGTATGTTGTTACATGCCATGGAGTGGATTCTGACCCATGGCAACCCTGTATAGGGTTTCCAAGGAGCAGCTGGTAAGCTTGAACCACCAAACTTGCAGTTCAAACGACTACTGTCTGACACATTAGTCTACAGCGCCACACCAGGACTCTTTACATCAAAAGAGCTCCTAGTGTATGATTTTAAAATGTGTTTAAAGAACATATTCCCATTTCCTTTATGCAGTAGTTCACATTCCATGTTCACTGTAAGTGCAACTTTTATTCCTGTCCTCTAGTCCTAATGATGGTGGTTATGTGCTATGGAATAGGTTACTACTCATAGCAACCCTGTACAGGGTTTCTGAGGCTGTAAATCTTTACGGGAGTAGAAAGCCTCATCTGTCTCCCGCGGAACCAATGGTAGTTTAGAACTGCTGACCTTAAGGTTCGCAGCCTGATTCGTAACTACTACGCTACCAGAGCTGGTGTGGAGTCCTGGTGTGGCGCTGTGGGTTAATGCACCAGACTACAAAGCCGTTTGAACTGCAAGGTCGGTGGTTCAAGCTCACCAGCTGCTCCTCGGAAACCCTATCCAGGGTCGCTATGGGTCAGAACCAACTTGATGGCACTTAACAACAATAACAGTCCTAATGAGGTTGGCCCAGGATCTGGCAGTGTTTTGTTCTGCTGTGCATAGGGTCACTGTGAGTTGGTACCGACTCGATGGCACCTAACAACAACAAAAGTCCTAATGTCAGGGAAAATGTTCATAGGGGCATTTCAGCGGTGTTAGAAATTCCTATAAGTTGTTTCTTCAGCTGAAATTTCTAAAGTACAGAATTGTCGCCTAGATTTTCCATTTATTATTGAGTGAACCTAATAGGACCATTTTAAAAATGATAATTTTGGATTTGCCTCATGGATGCCTGTTATAGGACCTGTTTATGAATTTTAAAAATTCAAATTCTGCCCTTAATCCTCTCTGAGCTGGGGGATGTCTGAAGGCATTGTGGAACCAGGGCTCACAACAGTCTGGGAGCACGGAAAATGTCATGGTCACCATTTATAATTTCCTTTGGGAAGGGTTTTTGAGATGATGGATGTTTCAAAGGAAGGGGAGTTAGATAATGTGGATAAGATCAGTTATCAACTCCTCAGCCATTTGCTGCAGACTTGGCATCATCCAGTGCTCTCCAAAGGTAAGAAAGCGACTATACTAAAGTTATTTCTGTATAAAATGGATTATCGAGACAGTGTATACTACTATATGGAATTGCTCTTTTTTAATGGTGCCTTACTAGAGTGCAGTGGTGGCTCCATACGATAAGCACTGGGCTGCGAACCAGAAGGTCTGCAGTTCAAACCTACCAACAGCTCTGGGAGAAAGATGAAGCTTTCTGCTCCCTTAAATATGTATAGTCTCGGAAACCCTGTACAGGGTTGCTATGAGTCAGAAGACTCGACCGCACCTAACAACAATCCAGGATGGGTTTTGTAAAAGTTTGATGTGTACCTTGGAATCTGACTGTAGTTTGCCATGATTCAAGTAAGATGACTTGTACTTCAGAACCAAAGTAATTACTTTGAGAGACTGTATACGGAACCACTGGACAGCACTTAACAACAACAAAGTGGCAGTTAGACTTACCTGATGGCGATTAATTCAGTCTTCAAGGCCATCTAATCACCTCCTGACTTGCAGCTAGAGAATAAGAGGTACAGAGAAATTATGTTGCCCAAAGGCACAGCAGAAGTTTTTTCTCTGATACCTAAATCTAGGTATTCGTTGTTGCTAAGTGCCTTCAAGTCAGTTACAACTCAAAGTGACCCTGTATAAGACTTCCAAGGAGCATGCTCACCGGTGGATTTGAAATGCCAGCCTGTGGTTTGCAATCCAGTGCTGATCCCACAGCGCTCTACCAGGAGTTGGCATTTAAAGAATATAAAATGAGGTGACAAATTAGCGGAGTTATTACTTCCTTTGGAACAATCATTAATTTCTTTGGGTATTGTTTTCCTTTTGCTAATATACAGATCTTTTAAAATAAGTTACTATATAGTGACTATGGAGCCCTGGTGTGGCACTGTAGGTTAAGTACCAGACTGCTAACAAAAGGTCAGTGGTTCAAACTCATCAACTAGGTGCTCCTGAGAAACCCCATACAGGATCACTATGAGTTGGAACTGACTTAATGGCACTTAACACGTAATGACTATAATAAATACAAATTACTCTATTTCCTTTTGGACAACACAGTGAGTCCATATGATAAGCACTGGACTTCGAACCACAAGGTCCAAGGTTATAGCCCACCAGCCGCTCCAAAGGAGAGGGATGAGGCTTTCTGCTACTGAGAAGATTTAAAGTCTCGGAAACCCAATACAGGATCTCTATGAATCGGAACCTACTTCACAGCACTTAACAACAGCAAATATTTCCTTTTAGTTGTCATTAAAAAATTTTATTTCAAATTTCTTTATGTTTTAACAAATGATATGAGTCAAGAGAGCATGCTCTATAGGTTATTTTGATACAACATGTGAAGAGAATGTTTTGGCAGGTGAGGATTGAACTCTGGTTTTCTGCAAAATTATTTGCCTGTAAGTCCCAAGTACGGAAACATGGCCATTTGCAGACATTGAAGTGTACTTCCCCTTCCCTCCACGCCCCAAATGCTACTGATGACCATGAAGCATTAGGGTTGATTTTTACTACGTCACATTCTCCAGTCTTTTCCCTATCTCTTGATTACCTAACCCTATGTATATACTGAGCAAATAATACGAGAAGCTGGGTTCTATGAAGAAAAACATGGCATCAGGATTGGAGGAAGACTCATTAACAACCTGCGATATGCAGATGATACCTTGCTTGCTGAAAGTGAAGAGGACTTGAAACATATACTTATGAAGATCACAGAGCACAGCCTTTGGGATGGATTACATCTCAATGTAAAGAAAACAAAAATCCTCACCACTGGACCAATAAACAACATTTTTATCAATGGAGAAAAGATTGAAGTTGTCAAGGACTTCATTCTTATTGGATCAATTATCAACACTCGCGGAAGCAGCAGTCGAGATCAGTTGATGTATTGCATTGGGCAAATCTGCTGCACAGGAACTTTTTAAAGTATTGAAGAGCAGAGATGTCAGCTTGAGGACTAGGGTGCGCCTGACCCAGGCCATGGTGTTTTCAGTAGCCTCATATGGATGCGAAAGCTGGACAGTGAATAAGGAAGATCGTAGAAGAATTGATGCCTTTGAGTTGTGGTGTTGGAGGAGAATACTGAAAGTGCCATGAACTGCCAAAAGAACCAATAGATCTGTTTTGGAAGAAGTGCAGCCAGAGTGCTCCTTGGAGGCCAGGATGGCTAAGCTTCGTCTCTCCTACTTTGGACATATTGTCCGGAGGAAACAGTCGCTGGAGAAGGATGTCATGCTGGGTAAGATGGAGGATCAGAGAAAAAGAGGAAGACCCCTAACTAGATGGATTGGCCAGGTGGCATCATTGATGGACTCAAGTGTGGCAGCGGTAGTGAGGTTGGCCCAGGATCGAACATTGTTTCGTTCTGCTGTGCATGGGGTCGCTATGAGTCGGTTCCGACTCGATGGCACCTGACAACAACAACAATGTATAAACACACACATACACATTTATAGAGAACATGAAGTAGTTCATGGCTTTATGTGTATAGTTGCAGTGAGTCATCGTTTAGTTACTTGAATATGCTTTTAAATTTTTATTTAGTTTCTCTAGTGTTTTTAAAAACAGGTGGGGATTTTAACACTAAATTTAGAGATAATGGTCTGAACAGAAAATCATTCAGAAGGATATACCTACAATTTAGGTGTGGAGAAGAAATGTAGGTAGAGTACAGTAATAAAAAGAGGAGACACATTCCACTGAATCCGTTTTATGGAAAAATTTTTATGCTTAGAAAAATCAAGCAAGATAATTCACATACCATCCAGAATCCTGAAAACATGTATCTTTGTACCTCACCTTATAAAATGTCTAGTCTGATGATCACCTGTGTTTCTTGTCTTTGTTACTTAAAGATAGCACAGCTGTGTACCTCAGCCTGGAAGTCTATAATAGAGCAGTGCAGTTGGGAACATGCCTTCCCTCCACTACCCAAGCCTTAGACAACCAAGACATCAAAACAGAGCGTAAAGAAAGGGTTTGGGGTCCTCAAATATTCTCTAACTCCTTGTAGTCCAGTTCTAAGAAATTAATTATGGTTCTCCTTAAGCACCAATGTTCCCCCTTGTAAACTTCCGGATTTCTTGTTATATTATGAGTTCTTCTACAACAAAATTTAATGGTCCCGTTGAGGAAAAAAAAAGAGAGAGAGTGAGAATTAGTTAGAACTGGCTGGACGGCACTTGACATGACAACAACAAGAGAATTTGTAGTTGTTGTTAAGTGCCATCAAATCCGTTTTCGACTCATAGCAACTGTGTATAGAGTTTCCAGGAAGTGGCTGGTGAGTGTGAACCACCCCCGATCTTGTTATTATCAGTCCAATCCTTATCATACAGTGTTAAATACCAAAATTTTTTTTTTTTTCTGCTGTTGATGGCATTTATGTTGTTTTCAGTTTTTACTATTACAAATAGTGCTGCTATGACCATTATAAACATTTGTCTTTTGGTGAATATGTGTAAAAAACCAAACCAACTGCCATCTAGGTAACTATAACTCAAAGCAACGCTATACACTAAAGTAGAACTCTCCTCCAAGGGTTTCAAAGCTATAAACCTGTAAGGAAACAGACTGCTGCGTCTTTATACTATGGATCAGAGCAACTGATAGATTTGAACCAAACCTTTCAGGGTGCTTTAACCACGGCACCACCAGGGCTTCTGTGAATATGTGTGTGCTTTTTTTTTTTTTTTTTTAACATATAATTAGGAATCTTTGGTCAAAGGGCATGCATATCTTTTGTGTTGTTGTTAAGTGCCATCGAGTTGCTTCCGACCCATAGTGATCCTGAACAGGGTTTCTGAGGCTGTAAATCTTTACGGGAACAGAAAGCCTCATCTGTCTCCCATGGAGCAGCTGGTAGTTTTGAACTGGTGACTTTGCAGTTTGCAGCCTAATTCGTAACCACTACGCAACCAGAGCTCCTTATCTTTAATACTAAGAGATAATTACTAAATAGTTTACTAGTTTTCATTTCCACCAGAAGAAATTGATACTTCTGATTACGGTTTTATTTTGGCCATTATAATAGGTATATTACATTATGGTTTCAATTTATGTGTCCCTGATGATTTTTGAAGTTAAGCACTATTTGTATCTGTTGGCCACTTCACTATCCTCTTTTGCTTAAGTATCTTCTAAAGTCTTTCCCCCATTTCTCTATTGGATTCTTTTCTAAAAAACTTTTTATTGTGAATTGAGTGAAAGTTTACAGGGCATATCATCAGTTTTATATTCAACAAATCATACACCTTGTTTCATTTGTTTGTTGTTGTGAAGTGCCGTCAAGTCAGTCCCAACCCATAACGACCCTGAGCTTGAACCACCAACCTTGCAGTTCAAACGGCTTTGCACTCTGGCGCATTAACCCACAGCGCCACACCAGGACTTGTTTCATTACACTGATTATAATCCCTTCCATGTACCACCAGATAACAGTATTTCTCTCTATTCATTTTAGCTTTTTTTTTTTTTTTTAAACACTCAGGCATGTAACATATATAATAATTTATGCCACCAAAAGGCACATTCTGCAAGTCTGCCTCCCAGCTTTCAGTCCCTCTCTTCCCATGAATCTAGAGTCCTCAGCTGCTTCCTCTCTCCATGTCCCCATCTCTGTCTCCCTCTCTGGTCTCGTTGCTTCTCTGGTATTAGATTATTTTTTTAAAAAAGAACTTTATTAAAATGTGATTTTAAAAAACTTTTTTATTGTTAAATAAACAAAAAAGATTCACAAAGCAGATCATCAGTTTTACATTCAACAAACCACACACTTTGATTCACTACATGGTTGCAATCCCCTCCAGGTACCAACAGTTAACAGCATTTACCTTTGTTCACTTCAACTATTGAACTCCTCCCTGTGTCTTCTACTACCTTCATCTTTTCTGTGCCAACCTCCTCCGTCTTGTATATTGCCTGCCTTATCACCCATGTTAACATGTGTCTGCCCTCTAGCCCATGGATAATTTTCCCTCTGTGTACTCCTATAACCATCATAGATTGTTTATTAAGAAAACCTTTTTAAAAATTTTTACAACGTTGGTCTCAGACAATGTCCTTTTGTGATAGTGCCTCTTTATGGTATAACTTTTAGGCTTTCTTCAGAATTTTTCATTCTTTTTTCTAATTCTAGCATAATGTATTAAGAGAGTTATCTTCAAGCTCGATAATTCAGGCTTCCATTGCTTCACATCTACTCCTTTGCCCTTTCAGTGTTAATTGTCCATTTCTGAGCTCTTAGTATTAATCTTGTGGATTTCTAATGCAGGTTTTGTATTGTTTCAGAATTTGCATTTATTTTATCTGTTTGTTCTTACAGTGTTTTCCTGAATTCTTTTATAGTTTTTAATTGCATTGTCCTTGCTCTCCTTGATCTTTGTATCAGTTCTTGGAAGGGACCAAATTACCATTCTGTTTAATTCTCTTTCCGTTAGTTCTATTCCTTTTTCTTCCTCAGAAACATCTCTGGCTCTGCATCTTGGTCATTTGTTTGAGCCATTCTCTCTTGTTTCTTCCAGTGAGCTAAAATTAATTGTTGTCTCCCAGACATTGTAAGGTTGTCCTAGCGTAGTGGTTACGAATCAGGCTGCGAACCTCACGGTCAGCAGTTTGAAACTACCAGCTGTTCCACGGGAGAAAGATGAGGCTGTCTGCTCCTGTAAACATTTACAGCATTGGAAACACTGTACAGGGTTGCTGTGAGTCGGAAAGGACTCCACGGCGCATCATCACCACCACCTATATGTAAAAACAAATAGTGCTGTTGTTGGACCCTGAGGGGAGAAATCTCTAGGAGGCTCCTGCAATTTCCGGGAGCTCACAGAGTGGTTTTGGAAGGGATGTGACAGCAGAGTTCCTGGCCCTAGATGGAGTTCCTATTGGTTTCAGTGTTGTGTATGTTCAGAGCAGTCAACCCAGAAATAGTTCATGGGAGCCTTTGATGAAGCTGGTTTCAGTGTCTGTTAGGACCACAGAGAAATTGGGTGCAGGTCTTATGGCTCTGCAGGTTTTGTAGGTTTGTAGCTGAGCACACCAGAATCCTGGCACCAAGATGACACACCTAACTATGAATGCCAGGCCTCTGTCCACTGTCAGATCTGCTCACAAGATGGTTGAGCCGTGTCTGGTCAGCCTTTCACCCTCTCTCATCATCCTTGCTGAGTTTATCCTCTCTGCAAGTTCTCCATTCACCTCTCTAAGCTTTCTTCTAAAGTCTAGGGTGCCAGAAATCTCATCTGTATGTGCTTTGTTTTGTCTCTAGTATCTTTGTGTCATGCTTTAGGATACGCACTTGATCGTAAAGTCGGTTTGAATTACAAGGTTGCAGGGAAAGGTTAGGAAAAAGGCTTAAGATTTGTAGGGCTCCTATTATATACCAAGGGAGTCCTGGTGTGGCGCTGTGGGTGTCAGACTGCAAAGTCATTTAAACTGCAAGGTCAGTGGTTCAAGCTCACCAGCTGCTCCTTGGAAACCCTTTACAGGGTCACTGTGGGTCCGAATTGACTCGATGGCACTTAACAACATATGCCAGTGACTTAACCTACGTACTTCATAAACTTAAAGTTCTTTGAATTTTTTACAACCTTCTTGTAAATCAGTGGCATTATTCCTTATTTGCAGATTAAAAGTCTAAGACCCATAAAGGTAAATAAACTTTTCCACGCTCACACAGCTAATAAATCTAAGCAAAACTATGACTCAAAACCAAGTCAGTCTAACTCCAAAGCTCCATTATCTTTCCACTTTCTCATTTTAACCTATTCATTTTAAATTGCTATATTTTGCCCAGTGTTGTTAAGTGCCATCGAGTCAGTTCCAACTCATAGCAACCCTGTATAGGGTTTTCAAGGAGCAGCTGATGAGTTTGAACCACTGACCTTGTAGTACAGTGCTTTATCCCACAGCACCACACCAGGACTCCATTTAATTCAATACTAAGTATTAAATGGCTTATGGAGCTATGATTGATATATATGATATATATGTATGAGGGGGCTTCAAAAAGTTTATGGAAAAATTCCGTTATCTTTCAATTGCATTTCTCTCTTATATACACACACACACAATTCCTTTTTTTTTTTTTTTTTTTTTATAATAATGTTTGAAGGAAACAAGATGAATCACCAATAGAGAGATCTCATAGGGAAAAAGGTATTGAAGTGGTAATCTGATGCCTGAGAGATTAGGTGCTTCACAGATTCTTGTCAGCGGATAATATTTCACGAGAAACCTGTGTGGATGTTTAATATGTGTGTTAGAGATCTTATTTGCTTTTTGTTACAAGGTCAAAGAGAGCATTTTTAGGACTCCCTCTACTGGTATCGTAGTAGTAATGAAGACACCTAGTTGCGTAATTTGTGCTGTTAATTGTTATATTGTAATCACCAGCCTTTAGATTGGTGATGGTAGTGGTGTGCTGTGGAGACAGTTCTGACTCATAGAAACCCTGTATAGGATTTCCAAGGCTGTGAATCTTAACGGGAGTAGAAAGCTTCATCTGTCTTCCGCAGAACAGCTGGTAGTTTCGAACTGCTGACCTTGAGGTTAGCATTCTGACTCATAACCACTATGCTGCCAGAGCTCCTGTAGATTAGCAGTGTGTAACCACTCTGCCAGAAGGGCTTCCTAAATAAAGTAATTTCAAGGGTCATTAGAAACAGAAAGGAGATCAATGTGTCTAGCAAATCAAAATGGAAAAATAGAACTAGGGAGACAGTTGTTTACATGTATTTATGTATTTATTTTAGAATTTAAATTAAGCTGCTCTTTCTTTGAGTTATGAGGAGGATGCTTGTAATGGTATTAGAAACTTTCCATTTCAGACGAATAGTGGTAAAACTTTATAGTTGCAGGATATCACGATAAGAATCAAGTCTGTGGGGTCAGCTTTGTAATTTGGTGATGAGATTACAAAAGTCCTGACTTTTGTCCTTTAAAACATTGGCCTCAGTGGAGAGGTCTGGAATTTATCATTGAACTAATTAGGCTCTAAATAAAGTGCTGTTGTTGTTAGGTTCCGTCAGGTTGGTTCCGACTCAGTGTGGAGCGACCCTGTGCACAACAGAATGAAACACTGCTCAGTCCTGGGCCAGCCTCACAATTGTTGCCATGCTTGAGTCCATGGATGTTGTCATATTGCCAGTCCATCTTGTTGGGGGTCTTCCTCTTTTTCTCTGACCCTCCACCTTACCAAACACGATATCCTTCTCCAGCGACTGGTCCCTCCTGACAATATGTCCGAAGTATGAAAGACAAAGTTTAGCCATCCTGGCCTCCAAGGAGCACTATGGCTGCACTTCCAAAACAGATCTATTGGTTCTTTTGGCAGTCCATGGCATTTTTAGTATTCTCTTCCAACACCATAACTCAAATGCATCAGTTATACGGTCTTCCTTATTCACTGACCAGTTTCGCATGCATATGAGGTTATTGAAAATACCATGGCTTGGGTCAGGCGCACCTTAGTCCTCAAGCTGACAGCTTTAAATACTTTAAAAAGGTCTTGTGCAGCAGATTTGCCTAATGCAATATGTTATTTGGTTTCTTGACTGCTGCTTCCTTGAGTGTTGATAGTTGATCCAAGAAGAATGAAGTCCTTGACAACTTCAATCTTACCTCTGTTGATCAGAATGTTGCTTATTGGTCCAGTTAAGTGGTCAGTTAGAAATATTCCAATTCAGAGAATCAGATGATTACATGTTGTCCCTAGGTAATGAGAAACTCCACTCTGTATGGCGGAGAGGGGAGGCTCCTAGGGTTCTGTGCTGATGCTCCTCTTTCCTTTTACATCTAATTGATAGGCACTCCTTGTACAGGCATTTCACACTGAATCGATCATGCCTTTTTTGTCTGCTAGCTCTCACATTTCTTCTCATTATAGCTCCACACCGCCACCACTTACTTTTCTGAGTAGGCATTTGAGGATAAAGCTATTTTGGGCTCTGGACATTTTGTTTGATAATATATGGACTCACTCTGTCACCCATTTAAGAAAACTGAATGTAAAGAAACTAAACAAAATATGCACTGGTTATTTTTGTTAGTTCTAACACCTTTAAATAACAAATCCCTTTGATTTTAATTAACTTGTGTAATTTACCAAAAAAAAAAGTTTGGTCCCAGATTTGTAGGAAACCTACAAAGTGTAATTAAACCATGTAAGTAAGTTAAACATTGAACCATTTTTGTAATGGATAAATGGATAACTCTCTTACTGTGACAAATGAAGAAAATGAGGTTTTATTTCTTGAAAAGGCAATGATTGTATAATTTGGCTTTAAATAACTTAAAGGTAACGGTCTAATAAGTGATGAATGCTTCTGATGGAGATTGTCTAACATTAGAAGGAAGTATGATATAGCACTGTAGGATAAGCACTGGACTGTGATCCACAAGGTCGGCAGTTCAAACCCACCAGGCACTCTTGGGAACCCTGTACAGGGTAGCTATGACTAGGAACCAACTGAACAGCACTTAACAACAATAATTCTGGGGACCACTGGGTTCACTTATAAACTTTAATTTGTTACCATATAAATAGCTACAGCTTTATGTAGAATGAGTATGTCTATTTGCATAACTTTAGTATTGACTATTAGAACTGTTTGAACAATTATAAAAAATCAACCTATAAAAACAATGCAAACGTTTCATCTCTGTAGGATGGTTTTGATAGTACTTAACAGCATCAAACAGAATAAAAATACTTGTAAACATTAAAAAAATATTTTGGAAAAGGAAATGCAAGTTGATTGTATTGGCTTTTTGTTATTTTGTGATGTTCCTACTATTACTATTTCTAACTACTAATGTTTTATTACTGTAAATTTGGAAAATTAATAGTTTATTTTAATTTTTTTGTTTGGTGATGGTGTTGGTTTGTGTGCCATCAAGTCAGTCCCAACTCCATAGCAACCCTATATAAGGTTTCCAAGACTGCAATCTTTGCAGAAGCTGGTGGGAGATACACAAAACCCAAATACCCAACTCACTGCCATAAAATTGATTCTGAATCATAGTAACTATATACAGGGTTCCCAAGACTAAATCTCCTTTACAGTGACAGACAGCCTTATCTTTCTCCCACAGCACAGCTGGTGGCTTTGAACCACTGACCTTGCAGTTAGCAGCCCAATGCTTAATTCACAGCACCACTAGGACTCCTTGGGAGATGCACAATGGAATTCAAGAAGTTAGTGAAAAATTCCAATATCTTTTCATTCCATTTTCCATTGTACTTTTGAGTTATTGCTGCCACTAGCTAGCTATGGTACCAGAGACATGTCACAGACTGGTTTATCCACCTGTACAATGAAATAATTGCACAAAATCAGTGACTATCAAATCTTATTGAATAATGCAGAAAGCATCAAAAGAAGATGGAAAGAATACACAGTCACTATACCAAAAGGAAATGGTTAATGTTCAACCGTTTCAAGAGGTAGCATACGATCAAGAGTCAATAATACTGAAGGAAGAAGTCCAAAGTGCATTGAAGGAATTGGTAAAGAACAAGGCAGCAGGAATTGATAGAATACAAATTAAAATCTTTCAAGAAAGTGAGACGGCACTGGAGGAACTCACTCATCTGTGCCAAGAAATTTGGAAGACAACTATCTGGCCAACTGATTGGAAGAGAACTGTACTTGTGCCCACTCCAAAGAGAGGTGACCCAGTGGAATACAGAAATCATCGGACAATATCTTTGATATCCCATGTGAGTAAAGTTTATTAAAGGTGTAATACAGAAATAGCTGCAAGAATACATTGATAGAGAACTTCCAGAGATTCATGCCAGATTCAGAAGAGAATGTGGAACAAGAGATAGCATTGCTGATGTCCCATGGATCTTGGCTGAAAGCAAAGAATACCAGAAAGATGTTTACATGAGCTTTATTGACTATGCAAAGGCTTGTGTGGATTGTGTGGATCATGACAAGCTATGGACAACATTGTGAAGTATGAGTATTCCGGAACACTTAATTGTGCTCATGAGGAATCTGTACGTGGACCAAGAGCAGTTGTTCAAACAGAGCATGGGTACATTGAATGGTTTAAAATTAAGAAAGGTATGCATACATTTCACCATACATTCAACCTGTGGCAGTCTGACAGGGCAAATAATCTGAGAAGCTGGGTTCTATGAAGAAAAATGTGGCATCAGGATTGAAGGAAGACTCATTAACAACCTGAGATATGCATATGATACAACCTTGTTTACTTAAAGTGAAGAGGGCTTAAAATACTTACTGATAAAGATCAAAGATTACAGCCTTTGGTATGGATTGCATCTCAATGTAAAGAAAACAAAAATCCTCACCACTGGACCAATAACGAACATTCTTACCAATGGAGAAAAGATTGAAGTTGTCAAGGACTTCATTCTTCTTGAATCAACCATCAACACTCATGGAAGCAGCAGTCAAGAATTCAAATGAGATACTGCTTTACGCAATCTGCTGCACAAGACCTTTTTAAAGTGTTGAGAGCAAAGATGTCAGCTTGAGGCCAAAGGTACACCTGACCCAAGCCATGGTATTTTCAGTAACCTCATACACATGCGAAAGCTGGACAGTGAATAAGGAAGACCATAGAAGAATTGATGTATTTGAGTTATGGTGTTGGAGAAGAATATTCAAAGTGCCATGGGCTGCCAAAAGAACAAACAAGATCTTTGTTGGAAGAAGTGCAGCCAGAGTGATCCTTGGAGGCCAGGATGGCCAAACTTCGTCTCTCATACTTCAGATACATTGTCAGGAGGGACCAGTCGCTGGAGAAGGATCATGTTTGGTAAAGTGAAGGGTCAGAGAAAAAGAGGAAGACCCCCAGTGAGATGGATTGGCAATATGGCAGCATCAGTGTGGCGACAATTGTGAGGTTGGCCCAGGACCGGGCAGTGTTTCATTCTGTTGTGCATAGGGTCACTATGCGTTGATACTGACTCAATGGCACCTAACAACAACAACAATTTTCATGTGGTGTGGCACTGTAGGTTAATGTGCTGGGCTGCAAAGTCAGTTTGAACCACAAGGTTGGTGGTTCAAGCACACCAGCCACTCCTTGGAAACCCTATATACCGTCACTATGAGTCGGTACCAACTCTATCACACCTAACAACAACATCAAATCTATGGGTCATAAATAAATCGTTTGAGATTTAGCAAAAACTGCTCATTTATTTTAAAATGCTACATACAATTTCAGGACTCTTCCTGAAGCCATCCATTAACCCAGGATTAGAGGATTTCTGAGGCAATTCTAATTTTCAAAATCTGTAATTCTCTACTGCTGTCCTATACCATCCTGTTGTGCTGTTGTTAATTGCCATCAAGTAGCTACACTAAATTATCCTCATTTTTCAAACTCCTGTGTTTTTATTCATATTATTTCTTTGGCTTTCAAATGTCCTTCCTTATCCCCTTTCCATCTTCACCTTTGAAAGTTATTTTTGAAAGTCCAATTCAGTGTCACTTTAATCACAATTAATCTTCTTAGAACTTAGTACAGTGATTAGAGGTCTGAGTGTTCTTTGTGGCTCTTTCCTCTTCTGTTTCCCCCATCAGACTGCCTTTCTTGGGGTCAGTGTTCCTATGTTAGTTTTGTAACTGAATTGTACCAGGCCAAGTGTAGTAATGGAAGAAATGCTCAGTAAATTAATTTGCATTTGTCACTTGTTTGTAATGGTTTACTGTGTGCTAGCCCTGGTGTGGTGCTGTTGGCTAATACGTCTGACTACAAAGTCCTTTGAACTGCAATATCAGTGGTTCAAGCTCACCAGCTGCTCCTTGGACCGCTATGGGTCGGAATCGACTCGATGGCATTTAACAACAACAACATCCCTAGTTATACACTTGGCTGCTTGGTCAGCGGTTTGAACCCATCAGTCACTGCATGGCAGAAAGATGTGGCAGTTTGCTTTTGCAAAGAGTTACAAACTCGGAAGCCCAATGGGATAGATCTGCTCTGTCCTATCAGGTGGCTATGAATCATAATTGACTTGATAGCAATGGGAGTTTTGGTATGTCATGGGCTAAATGCTGAGGAATGCCTCCCCCCCCCCAAAAAAAAAAAGTGAAAAGTGGTGTGAAATAGAACCATGAGGAGGAAACTTTGTGGGAGAAATGGACTGGAAAAATGAGTAGAGTAGGGAGCAGGGAGGGGATTATCTAGAAGAGACGAAAATAAGAGAACAGTCTGTCACTATATTTCCTTACCCATGCAGTGTATCTATTTTTACTGAGAAGAAATAGCTATTTAAGTTTAGCATACAGTTTTTAGTTAAGCTTTCATTTTTAATGCTTGGCATTGTTTTTTACAGGTGCAAGAAAATTCTCCAGGACACAGAGCTGGACTGGAGCCATTCTTTGATTTTATTGTTTCTATTAATGGTTCAAGATTAGTAAGTTCAACTGTTTTAAAGTTTTACCTATCATATTTTATAAACTTTTGGAAGTGGGATTTTTAGATATATCTGGGACTTTTTTATTTTTTTAATGAAGGGGTTTTTTTTTTTTGAAAATGTGCTTTTGAATGTCTCAAGGAAGTTACCCAGTGAAAATGCAAGTTGCAAAACATGACATTAGAATATAATCTTGTGTTCTTAACAAATTAGTACATCAAATCTGATATACTATACCTTAGACTCTAGAGAACATCTTAGAAGGTAGAATCATGGGGATTTTTTACTTTATATGTCAAATATTTAACTGTAGTAAGTAGAAAGAAATAACATCAAAATGTTTGTTTTTTAAAATGAGAGCATTTTGTAGGTTGTTGATAGATTAGTAAAAACTTATTCATAAATAACATTGTTTTTCTTAAATCTAAGTTCCATGATATATACAAATAATTTTACTGTTTGTGTTGCACATGCTCCAAAAGTGTAGAATTAGAACAACTTTTTTAAAATTGCTTTAGTTTACCCGTAGTACAGTCCCAAAAGACAGAAATTATATAATCTCAGCAAAGAAAATTCTTAGGATAATAGTTCCAACTTGGTTGATTTATTTTTCAAACCAGTCTAAACATTTTATTTCTTATAAGTATTTCCCACATAATGGCCTTTATTCATTTATTCAATGAAATATTCAACATACTTGTTAGCATTTATGTCTTTCCAATTCCTAGTAACATAATAAAATATATATTTAGAAATGGAGTCCAAAATCAAACTTAAATTCATCAAATGTTTTAGATTTAAAAAAACCAAAGTCACATTAATAATGTGACTTCTTAATGAAATATTTTGTTTCTAAGCCCTAGAATACCAATATCGATATTATTCCAATTTATGTGCCAACCACTAAAGCCAGAGATGAAGAAATTGAAGAATTTTACCAATTTCTTTAGTCTGAAATTGAAAAAACATACAATTAGGATGTATTGATAATCACCTGTCATTGAATTGTGAAAGATGGAAACAAAGAGGATCAGTAGTTAGAAAATATGACCTTGATGATAGAAATGATGCTGGAGATCACATAATAGAATTTTGTAAAACCAATGACTTATTCATTGCAAATATCTTTTTTAAACAACTTAAAAGTCAACTATACAAATGGACCTGGCCAAATGGACTACACAGAAATCAAATTGATTACATTTATGAGAAGAGGTGGTGGGAAAGCTCAATGTCATTAGCGTAAACAAGACCAGGGGCTGAGTGGGGAACAGACTATCAATTGCTCGTATGAAAGTTCAAGCTGAAGCTGAAGAAAATTAAAACAAATCCACTAGAGCCAAATAGTGACTTTGAACATATCCCACCTGAATATAAAGACCTAATAGATTTGATGCATTAGGCATTGATGACCAAAGACCAGAAGAGCTGTAGGATGACATCAAGAACATCATATAGGAATAAAGTAAAAGATCATTAAAAAGACCAAAATGGATATCAGAAGAAACTCAGAAACTTGGCTCTCCAGTGTAGAGATGCTAAAGGGAGTAGAAGAAATGAGGAAGTAAAAGAGCTGAAAATGTCAAAGGATAGCTGCAGAAGACAAAGTCAAGTGCTAAAATGAAATGTCCAAAGACCTGGAGTTTGAAAACTAAAAGGAAAAAACATGTTCAGCATTTCTCAAGCTGAAAGAACTAAAGAAAAACTTTCATCCTCAACTTACTGTAGTGTGAAGGATATTATAGACAAAATATTAAATGCAGAAAGCATCAAAAGAAGATGGAAAGAATACAGAGTCCACAAAGTACCACAAAAAAAAAAAAAAAAAAAAGGTCAGTGTTCAGCCATTTCAAGAGGTGGCTTGTGATCAAGAACCAACAGTACTGATGGAAGAAGTCCAAGCTTCAGTGAAGGCATTGGCAACAAACAAAATTCCAGGAATGGATGGAATGCAAATTGAAATCTTTCAACAAACTGATGAAGTACTTGTACTCATTCATCTATGTCAACAAGTTTGGAAGATAGCTACCTGGAGGAAATCCATATTTGTGCCCACTCTAAAGAGAGGTGACCCAACAGTATGGGGAAATCATCGAAACAATATCATGACTATCACATGCAAGTAAAATTTTTTAAATGACCGATAGTAAATTGACAAGGAGCTGTCAGAAATTCAAACCATATTCAGAAAAGGACATGGAATTAGGGAAATCATTGCTGGCATCAGATGGATCTTAGCTGAAGGCAGACAATACCAGAAAGAAATTTGTTGTTTTTGTTAAGTGCCATTGAGTTGGTTCTGACTCATAGCAAGCAACCCTGTACAAGCTTTCCAAGGAGCATCTGGTGGGTTTGAACTGGCACCTTTGTGGTCCACAGTTCAATGTTGATCCTACAGTGCCACTTGTGATTTATTGACTATGCAAAGGCTGTGTGGATCATGACAAGTTATGAATAACGTTGTGGAGAATGGGTATTCCAGAATACTTCATTGTGCTCCTGAGGAACCTGTACGTGTGTACAAAGAGGTAGTCATTTGAACAGACTAAGGGGGTAATGAATTGTTTAAAATCAGGAAAGGTGTGCATAAGAATTGTATCCTTTCACCATATTTATTCAGTCTGTATGCTGAGCAAATAATCTGAGAAACTGGATTATATGAAGAATAATGTGGCATCAGGATTGGAGAAAGATTCATTAACAACCTGCAATATGCAGATGATAAAAAGCTTGCATATTGGAAGCAAAGAGGACTTGCAATACTTACTGAGGAAGATTAGACACTACAGCCTTCAGTATGGATTGCACTTCAATGTAAAGAAAACAAAAATCTTCACCATTGGAGCAATAAATTGCATCATGATAAAGGGACAAAGGATTAAAGGGTCCAAAACTTCATTTTTCTTGGATCTACAGTCAACACTCATGAAAGCAGCAGTCAAGAAATCAAACGACTTATAGCATTAAGCAATTCTACTGCACAAGAGCAAAGATGTCAGTTTGAGGAATAAGGTACACCTTACTCAAGCCCTGGTATTTTCAATAGCCTCATATGCATGTGAAAGTTGAACAATGAATAAGGAAGACCATAGAAGAATTGATGCATTTGAGTTATGGTGTTGAAGAAGACAATTAAAAGTACCGTGAACTGCCAGAAGAACAAACAAATCTGTGTTAGAGTAAGTATATCCAGAGTGCTCCTAAGAAGCCAGGATGGCAAGATTTGTCTCTCATATTTCAGACATGTTATCAGGAGGGACCAATTCTTAGAGAAAGACATCGTGCTTGGTAGAGGGTCAGTAAAAGAGAGATTCCCAGTTAGGTGGTTTGACACAGCGTGACAGCAGCAATAAGCTCAAACATAACAACAGTTGTGAGGATGAAGCGGAAAACAGGCAGTGTTTTGATGTGTTCTGCACAAGGTTCCTATGAGCAGAACCAACTGGACAGCATCTAACAGCAAGCCCTAGACCACTGTTAACCATGTTGAGTTGCAAATTCCATACTCTGGAAAAGCCCATTTAAAGTTGTTGCTAACGTAAGAGCTATTCTCAGTTTCTTGTTATTCTTTTACTTTGAGGAACATCTGGATGCTAATGAAGCCTTTTTTCTTTGATAACTTAAAAACAATTATTTTTCTTCTGACATACTGAATGTTTTATTTTTGTTGATTATTAATGTTATTGGGCCATAGGATACTTAAGGCAAATTGGTTAACATCTAGTAAAGTAAAGTTTGTTTGTTTTTTTTTTTATGTTCACAGAATAAAGACAATGATACTCTTAAGGATCTACTGAAAGCAAATGTTGAAAAACCTGTCAAAATGCTTATCTACAGCAGTAAAACACTGGAGCTGAGAGAGACCTTGGTTACACCAAGTAACATGTGGGGTGGTCAGGGCCTGTTGGGAGTGAGCATTCGTTTCTGCAGCTTTGATGGGGCAAATGAAAACGTTTGGCATGTTTTGGCAAGTATCAACTGAACTGTGTTCATTTTAGTTTAAGAAAGCAATGTATAAATATCTTTTAATGGTGCTTGTCTGAGGTTTTGTAAGATTATAGGGTTTTTTTTAAATTATTAAAGTATTATTTTTAGATTGTGAAAATCAGCATGCATTGCTTTTGAAATAGGAATTACAAAGAAAAAACTCAAGGAAGAGAAGCATTATCTTTTTCAACTCTTCCACAAACGTTTTGACTCCCCCTCATATAAAAAAGAAGCAAATATAATTTGTCCATTATATGGATACGTGTTAAAGCAGATGCCTGTAGAAGTATTTTGAATATTAATTAAATACCCTCTAATTTCTATGAGTGCACATTTTAAATTTACCTTTAATATGATTTGGGTGGTTTTTTAAATCACTATCATTAAGAACTATGATCTATTAAATTTGGAAGGTTATTTTAAATATGAATTTTGAAGCGTGCTTTTCTGTTATCCTAGGAAGTGGAATTGAATTCTCCTGCAGCACTAGCAGGTCTTCGACCTCACAGTGATTATATCATTGGGGCAGATACAGTCATGAATGAGGTAATTACTCTATTACTAACAGTAATACATATAGGACAATTTCTCATTGATGTTTGAGTCCAGAAATATTCTCTGTAGACCTTTCATTTGAAGTTAAAATTTAGATCTTGCTAATAAAGAAAGTCTGTGCCTCAGGGTGTTAAGTAGAGCATCTGGGAGGTGTTTCATTAGGCATAGCTATGAGGAAAAACACACATCAGTGTGGCAACTGTGCAGATTTCTTGAATAGCTTACAGAAATCTCTTATACCCATTTTGGTCATTAATTTCCATTTCTTTTTGCTTTTTCAAGGCAACTAAAGTAGCTTGACTGTGCTATTGCTGCTGTTTAAAATGGAGGAGTTTTCCACTTAGAGAAAGTCCATGTGACAGAGGAGAACTGCCCCAGGGGGTTTTCTGGGCTCCAATCTCTCCAGAAGCAGATTGCCAGGTCTTCTAGAAAACAGCTGAGTGGTTTCAACTACCAACCTTTAGATTAGCAGCTGAGCACTTAACCATTTGTGCCACCTGGGTTCCTTTCAGCTATGTTAGTAACATCCTTTTCCTCATCCAATAGCTAGTGGGAGTATGTTGTTGTCACATAGTGCCATAGAGTCGGTGCCAACTCATATCTACTCTATATAGGGCTTCCGAGGAGGGGCCAGTGGGTTTGAACCACTGACCTTGTGATTAGCAGTCCAGTGCATATCCTACAGTGCCACTCATTGCTAAATCTAAAATGGGAGGGTGAAAAAAAAATGATGCCCTAATAACCAAATATTAACAATGGAGAAAAAGAGTAGAATATGTAGAACTTGGATTTAGAAGACTTTTACTAAGAATATTAGTTTCTTATGGAATTGGACACAGCTCAATTCTTACGGAATTGGGGCACAGTGTCTTGTATATTGTTGTTGCTAAGTGCCATCAAGTGTGTTCTGACTCAGTGGTCCTGTATAGGGTTTCCAAGGAGCGGCTGATGGGTTTGAACTGCCGACTTTGTTGTTAGCAGTTGACTGCCTATCCTACAGCACCACACCAAGACTCTTGTCTTGTACATTGTTGTTGTTAAGTGCCGTCAAGTCGGTTCCGACCCATAGCGACCCTGTACAGGGTTTCCGAGGGTGTAAATCCTTACGGGAGTAGAAAGCCTCATCTTTCTTCCGCAGAGCGGCTGGTAGTTTCGAACCGCTGACCTTAAGGTTCGCAGCCTGATTCGTAACTACTACACTACCAGAGCTCCTTGTACATACTAGGTAGCTAACATATTAAGCTTGTTTGGTGTGTCCATTATAAGAAATTATTTCTATGTCTAAGGCAGAGCCTGTATTTTTTAAAAAGTTTTCCAGGTGATTCTAATAAATAGCCAGATTGGAGACCCATTGCACCAGCAGCTCTAGAGTATAAAAACATAAAAGACTTTTCTCCTATGATGCTTTTGCAGTCTGAAGATCTGTTCAGCCTTATTGAAACACATGAAGCTAAACCATTGAAACTGTATGTGTACAACACAGACACTGATAACTGTCGAGAAGTGATTATCACCCCAAATTCAGCATGGGGTGGAGAAGGCAGGTAAGGTCACTTTTTTAAGGCTAAGTAAGATATGATTACTTAAACTTGTTAGTCAGTTGTGTTGTAAACACTTATTTATTTTGAAAAAAAGTTACTGGTTTATTATAAAAATCCTCTTGTAAAAAGGAAAGAGCTGACCTTGAATATCCAGACAAGAGTTCAGTTTTTAAAAACACACTTCTGAGGAAACGCAGTAGACTATATTTCTTTTCTTTATTGAGCTAACAGCTGTTTTTATTTTATTTGAAGAAATCTAGAGTGTAAGTCATAATCATAAAACCTAAGATTTGGAAGCTTTTTATAAACGAGTTATAAAAGTTCCAGCCCTGGCTTGGGAAAAGGATGATTGTATTGTTGCAAGCCAGGTATAGCCTCTGGTTGACTCAAAAACCTTTACCATGTGCTATGTGAGGTTCTTCGTCTCAGTGTATTTCACTACCCGAATTCTAACTTGTTGCATTTTGAGAAAAGTGAGCTAGAAGTGTCATCTAAGAATCTGGCCTTTCTAGGTAAAACAAGTTATCATCAACTATTCAGGTTTGTTGTTGTTGTTGTTGTTATGTGCCATGGAGTCAGTTCCGACCCATAGCGACCCTGCACAGGGTTTCCGAGGCTATAAATCTTTACGGGAGCAGAAAGCCTCATCTTTCTCCCGTGGAACAGCTGGTAGTTTCAAACTGCTTACCTTGCGGTTTGCAGCCCGATTCATAACCACTACGCTACCAGAGCTCCTTATTCAGATTTGTAAACACACAGAAATATGATCCTTTAGGGTGTTCAACATTGATTAGTTCAGGGGGGCTGCCTCATATAAACTAAATTTGCGAAGAAGCTGTGAACTCATTAGAATGGCCACTTTTCCATTTACAATAGAAAAATGCCCCCTCTCCAGTTAGAATTCTCAGATCAGATTAGTGCCTCAAAAGTACCTGTGAACATGGAATCCAAATGCAAGAAGAGATTGGGAATAATAAAGTCAAAAAGCAAAGAGCATTTCTGCTTCTTTAATTTTATTTAAGTTGATTAAACATTGCTAGAAGTAGCTCTGGTAGCATAGTGGTTGTTATGAGCTGGGCTGCTAAACTCAAGGTCAGCAGTTCAAAACTACCAGCGGTTCCACGGGAGAAAAATGAAGCTTTCTGCTTCCATAAGATTTACGACAGCAGTGGAAACCCTATACAGAGTCACTGTGAGTAGGAATCGATTCCACGGCACACCACCACCAAACTTTGCTACGTTCTTGTCCTTCGGGGCTGTATTTTTAGACTCTGTGTTGATTATACTTTTTCTGTAAAAAACATTTTCATTTTGACAAGATCCAATTCCACTGATTCACCATTGCTTAGATCTACCCCATAGAAGCTATATTTCTGAGTCTGCCCTCTGACCATGCATTTGGCATATACAAGGGAGCTTCAGAAGTTTGTGGGGGAAGTGGAATTGAAAGAGTTTTCCATAAACATTTTGGAGTCCCCCCACCCCCACCCCCATGTATCCTGAATTTTGTTCCTTCCCCGGAGACTGACCACATTTCATTGATTACATCCCAATTTCCTTCGGTTTCATTTTTGGGGTATCTTTCATTGATGGCATATTTTCTTCAGTCTTATTTTTGGCGTATCTTTAAGTTTAGAGAAGGTCTTGCTTTTGCCTTAAGTACCTTCTGCATCACCATTCAGTTATTGTGATGAATAAGCATCTTGTTTCAGCTTACCTCTGAAAGGATAGCCTTGATCAGTATAAATTTATTATTTTCTTCCTCTAAAAGTATCTGAGATTGAGACCACTGAAGGAATTTTATTTTGATGATAGAAGGAAAGCAGGAAAAGTGAGAGAAGGCAGAACAATTACTTTTGTAGTGTGAAGAATCATAATTTAAATCGGGTTTGGATAAGGAAGATGTGAAATTAGCCACTGTCCACTCACCCAACTTTGGTTGTTGGTGGTGGTACCCATGGAGATAGTAGATGCCTTAGCAGAATAAAGGCATAGAAATAGAAGTGCCCAGCCTACTCAGTAAGTAGAGTTCCAGCCTCAGAAACTCTATCCAGGGTAGGGTCACTGTGAGTACGAATCAACTCAGTGATGGGGGGTTGGGGTGGGGCAATGAGACTACTATTTTACAGGAGGTTCTTTGGTTCCAAATGGTAGAAACCAGCTGTTAATTCATCACAGAAATGAGTTTATTGATATGGACTAGCTCATAAAATCAAGGAAACAGGCTTAGGACACCACTGGAGTTTTGGATAGCAAGAGTGAGCTGGCAGTTTCCTCAGTATTCCTCTGAGGTGATGAAGCCATTTTTGGTTTTCTGTGACATCCAAGATTTTCATTTCTGGGCAAGAAAGGTTGATTGACTTGATTGGTCATGAGTTGCTTCCTTGGCGTGAACAGGCTGGACCCCCAGATCGACAGTCCTTCTAGCACTGCACACAATAGGGAATTGATTCCCCAAAAGAAAGATGAAGAAAGGAATATTGGGAGACCAGGTTAAGTGAGAAAGCAATATGATCTTATCTATTAAAAATGTTTTTAGTGGTGATGGAAGAATGAATTAGAAGTGGAGTCTGGATTACACATGGATTTATGTCAGGTTCTATGATTGAAATATGGTGTATATAAATGACATCTTCATACAAAAATACTTTTTCTTTTTTGTCATTCATTCAATAATTATTAAATGTCTGCCATGTGCCAAAGGAGCCCTGATAGCATAATAGATTATAAATTGGGCTGCTAACCACAAGGTCAGGCTTTCTGCTCTCATAAAGATTTACAGCCTTGGAAACCCTATACAGGGTCGCTCTAAGTTGGAATCAACTCCATAGCACACATCCACCACCATGTGCCAGGATCTATTGAGCCAGTAAACAAAACAAGGTCTCTGGTCTCCAGGAACAAGCTTTTTATTGGGAGAGACAGACATAAATAAATATGCATTGTGTCAGATGGTGCAATGAATGACACCAACCATCCCTCCCACAACATTCTCTACTCAGCTGGGGTCAATAATCCATTACAATGGCCACACAGAACCTGACATCATTCTCACAGTTAATGGGGTTTACTAGAGAAGTTAATGGGTTACGATTCAGGGTCAGAAATGTTGAGGGTCCAGCTTTTTCAGCAGAGCTGCTAAAAAATGCCCACAGGACACACCACTCCACCATAAGGCTCAGTCTGAAGACACTCGGCTTTAGCTCCATGGGACAGCAAACCCAGTTCCCCCAGTTAAGTGCCTGGAGGCACCCCACTCTGCAAGCAAGCTTTCTGCCCCAAGTCACTCACCTGTACTTGCTCTGTGGGCTGGAAAGCCCACTGCTCTCTCTCAATCTCTGGCTCTTGGTTCTGCTGCCACTCTTCCGGAGTCACAGCTTTCTGTCCCTGGATCAAGGAGGTTAATGCATAGCGATCTCAGGGTCCAAAGGATGCACTGTGCTCCTGGTTCTTCTTCGATGTTGTGAGATCCCCAATGCTTGCTTCTCAGATGGCTCATCGTGTACATGTTAAGAGTTCTAAGTGTTTACAGTCACAACTCTATTAGCCACTCAAAACTGAATCATATAACCCTATCAGCATCTTCTCCCTCCTTCTGTTACCCAATCTAGCAGAGCAAAAACGTTGTTTGGTGGGAGTTACAAAGACTATAGCTAGAAGAGACATTAAGTAATTCAGTGCACCACAGATAGTTATGAATGCTTGAACAAAAAATAATGAAATTTTGTTCTATTTCAAACATCTCAAAACTGCAAACTGATAACAATGAAACATTGTTATATTAATTTTTTTGTTTGTTTTTAGCCTAGGATGTGGCATTGGGTATGGCTATTTGCATCGAATACCTACACGCCCATTTGAAGAAGGAAAGAAAATTTCTCTTCCAGGTCAAATGACTGGTCCACCTATGACTCCTCTTAAAGATGGTTTTACGGAGGTAAGACAACATGACTACCTGGCTAAGTGTATGATAACGTTTCTACTCACATATGTCAAATGCATGTGTACTTGGTAATGACACACTCACTGAGATCAGGCAGCTCATGAGTTAAGTATTGAGCAGGCTGAATTGGAGATGTCTTTGGGATATCCAGATGGATGTTAAATACAGGGGTCTAGATTTCAGAAATGAAAACAGGGCTAAGAGATGAAAGGTTTGGGAATCATTTGCAAAGAGTGGTTTGCAGATTTAGTGGTTACGAGTTGGGCTGCTAACCACAACATCAGCAGTTTGAATCTGCCAGCCACTCCTTGGGAGAAAAATGAGGTTTTCTGCTCCCATAAAAATGTATAGCCTCAGTAACCCTATACAGGGTCATTGTGAGTTGGAACTGACTCCATGACATACAACCCACCACCACCATCTGGTGGAGGTCAGAGGTCTGAGGTTGGAATCTGGAGAAATGCTGGCATTGAAATGGGGCCTGGAGAACAGTGCTCTGGAGGAGAAATCCAGAGGAAGAGCAAAGCTTCAGGATAAAGAGCACTGTTCATGCTGTCAGTGACTACAGAAATCAAGTGAGAGAAAGCACAAAAAATGGAAGTTGGAAAAAAAACTTGTCCTGGGCTCAAGCAGTTTCAGGGACTTGACAGGTGCAGTATCAGATGATAGACAATGCCTGGGGTGATAGGTGATGAGAGCTAGTGCTTAGGAGTCCCTGGGTGACACAGATGGTTAAGTGCTGGGCTCCTAGTCAACACTGTTAATTCTGTCTACTCAGAGGTGCATCAGAGCTGCTGCCGAAGGTCACAGCCTGAAAACCATTTGGGAGGGTAGTTGTTCTCTCACACACTTGGGTTGCTGTGAGTCAGAATTGACTCAGCACTTGTTTACTGCTTAGCTAGTACTTCCTATTTCAAGAAGCTTGATTGAGAAAGCAAGGAGAGCTCGGTATATGGTGGGCAATTATAGGATCAAAGTGAGGCATTTAAAGGACTGTTGGTGCTGTTACCGTGTTCCTTGTGTTCTGTCAGCAGTCTCACAGGACAGAGTAGAACTGCCTGCAGGGTTTCCTAGGCTGTCATTTTCACAGGAGCAGGTCACCAGGTCTTTTCTCCCACAGATAGGCTGGTGGGTTTGAACTGCCAACTTTGATTAGCAGCTGAGCACTTTAACCATTATGCCACTAATGCGCTTTTTTTAAGGAATAAGAGCAGTTGCACACGTAGCTACTAGGTTAGCAGTTCAGACTCCCTCAGAGAAGCCTTAGGAGACAGGTTGGTGACCAGCTTCCAGAAGGTCTTCGCCTTAAAGACTGCACACATGGGGTTTCCGTCAGGTGAAACTGAGCACAACCACGACAGTATAGACCTTTTCAATCTCGCTGTAGAAGAGGGATCTAGGGTCAGTTACTTTCATCTACACAGCTAAATAAAAAACAAACTAGCACCCCCCTCACGCCTCACCCCACCCCAGCCAAAAAAATGGATAAGAATACTGTTGAGGTTTAAAGTGAAGGCTACTGCCCTGTGGTTTTATGCTATACAATTTGGGCTTCCACAGTTCTACAGGAAATAAGTGGGAGCTATTTCAGTGTTTAATTCCTCGAAGCCCATTAGCTCATGGCCAGAGCTAGTGTAGTTCCACTGCCCCAGACAGTTCAACCCACCCCAGATGGGCCTCTGCATGCAGCCTGGGACCATCAGAGAGTGAAGTGACAACCAGGGAAAGGGCCAGAGTGTAGGGAGGTACCAAGTGGGGAAGATAGGGATAGGAGTATTCACAGGTGAAACAGCCCATCTGTTCTCCCTGAAAAGGTAGAGATCTGACTGCAGCAGTTGTTTATTGGTGAAAAGAAATGAAATGGACTCATGATGCTAGAAATCTTGAGAAACTTGTAAGGACTCTCTCCTGGTATTAAGACTTCCAGGTGATTCCTTCCACCAGCAATGGAAATTTTAAACAAAACCTGCAGGGAATTCTCAGAACAGAACAGAGCAGTGGTATTTTAAGGGTTGAGTCAAATGCCTCTGGGGTGGCTAGGCAGTGTGAGTTCAAGGCTCCTCGAGTGGGAGTCATTAGAACAGTGTGTAACATGGCATCATGGGTGTGACAAGGGACAGGATGGAGAGATGCTCACAGTACACAGCCCCAGCATGTGTCACATGGAGGATGGAGTGTCTGCAAGCAGAGTGCAAGTGGAAACTTTGGACAAGTAGTGTATGATCAAAAATGTACCTACCTGTAAGACAAATCAGAGCCATTATTTATATTTTCTTTCAAGTAAATGCAATTAATTTTCTTTCTTTTTTTGGAAGGTCCAGCTGTCCTCAGTGAATCCCCCATCTTTGTCACCACCAGGAACTACAGGAATTGAAGAGAGTTTGTCTGGACTTTCTATTAGCTCAACTCCTCCAGCTGTCAGTAATGTTCTCAGTACAGGTATGCAGAAATAAATTTTCTGTTTTCTACCTATTTTGTTTTTCATGAGATTCTCCTTTTCCATCTCAACTGTAGGATTTTGTGAAGTAACGCCAGAGTACCTTGAAAGCAGGAACTGTGTTCTGTCTGGGCGCAGGTGCTGAGGTATCATACACACAGGGCCAACATTTGCACCTCTTCTTTTAGATTCCGCAGCTCTTAAGAGTCAGTAATCCACCTTTAAATTCTGTGTCATTGCTCTATTTACTCAACAAACATTTGCGTATCTTCTAAGTAGAAGGCACTGGGGATACAAAATTGACACCATTCCTTTGTTAGGGACTCATCTTTCTTAGGAGACATGCTCTCCCCTCTCCCCCTCTCTCCTCCTCTTTGTGGTACATGATACAATTCCACGGTTTGCTGGTGTGTTCACACAGCTGTCACTGCTGTCAATTTCAGACCATTTTCATGACCTCAAAAAAGACACTGTACCCGTTAGCAGTCATTCTCCATTTCTTCCCAGTGCCCCTAAGCAACCACTCAGCCACTTTCTATCTCTGTGGATTTACCTGTTCTGGACATTTCATATAAATAGAATCATACAATAGTGTTGTTCGTGACTGGCGTCTTTCATTTAGCATATTTTCAAGGTTCATCCTTGGGATAATATGAATCATTATTTTATTTATCCATCAGCTAAGGAACTTTTGGGTTTTTCCATTTTAAGGGGTGGGGAGCTATATGAATTGTGCTGCTTTGAATATTCATGCACAGGTTTTGAAGTGGACTTGTTCTTATGTGGGGTACATACTTAGGATTGCAGTTGTTGGGTTAATAATAACCATTCTTAACTTGGTAATAAATGTTAAGTGAATGAAATGCTGACATAGTTTAATTTAATTAACATCTTTTATTCTTGAGCTTCTTATGTTTACATTTAGAATTTCTTAAAAGAGATTGGAAGAGACCAGCATTTTTATTTGAGTAAACCAGCACTGAAAATTGCCTTAATAAATTCTGTTGATGATCAATTGCTTTTATCTTAGGTGTACCAACAGTACCATTATTACCACCACAGCTAAGCCAGTCCCTTTCTCCTATACCACCAATAAATCCAGCTACTACATTACCAGGTAAGAAGCAGAGAACTCGAGCCATGTGGGTAATGACATATAGCATTATTTTCCATCTCAAAAAATAATGAACTCTTACATGTGTGTGTGAATTTAGGATTTAATCTCGCTTTATCTCTGCAGTAGTTTTGTGGGTAGATGAGAGTAAGGGGTGCCTCTTCTGTGTAGACAGACATTAACCACAGCTAATTAGCTGCAGAGCCCAGGGCTCTTTTCCCATCTCCCAGTCCCCTACCACACACACACTCAAATCCACTCCCTCCCAATCCCAAGCTCCCTCACACTCCTTCCCTCCCTCCCTCCACTCTTTCCTGTGCTTCGCTTCCTCCCTTCCTCTCTACTACTCATTCCCCTCCCTCCACTCTTTCCCCACCTCCTTCTGCTCTACTCCTCCCTTCCCTCCTCCCACCACTCTTTCCCTTCCTTCCCTCCCACCCTTCCCTACCTCCCTCACTCCTTCCCTCCCCTCCTTCCCTACCTCCCTCCAGTCCTCTTCCTCCCTTCCCTCCCTACTCACCTTCCACTCCCTCCCTCCACTCCTCCCACCCACTCTTTCCTCCCCTCCCCCTCCACTCTTCTCCCTCCACTCCTCCCTCCCTCCACTCCCTCAAAATGGATTCAACATTATTATAGTACAAACCTGCCAGACATCAGGTGGGTTTCTGTCTCTGAAGTGGGCAATCTCTCTATTGGTACATGAGAGGATCTCCTTCCTCAGTGAAGTGGCTTACCTTTTGTTCTTTGGTGTCTTCTCTTCAGGTCTGATGCCTTTACCAGCAGGACTGCCTAACTTATCTGCCCTTCCCAACCTCAACCTCCCTGCACCACACATCATGCCGGGTGTTGGCTTACCAGAAATCATGAACCCCGGTATGTTGCAGATACTACCTTCTTAGGGGCTCCCTCTTAAATAAAAAACTTCAGTCAGGAAATCTGATCCTCTATTTCAGTTTTTTTTGTTTTCCCAAAAAGGATAAATCAACTTAACAGATTTCCACTACTTCCAATAAATTTAGTCTTTTTATTTAAAAGAAGATGTTTGTGACTCTGAGGGAGACAGTCAACTAGGACCATAAGAGCATTGTCTACAGAGGCCACCTAGGAGCTTTGTGAGGCTGCAGGCATTTCCCAGCTGCTCTGCTCTCCTCTGCCTGCCTCCTCCCTTTAAAGGCCAGGTGTAGGAATGCAGGGCTGTATTCTGAAAGGTATACAGTCGGCCCAGAGGTGAATGAATCCCACATTCTGTTGTTGGTGTTTGGACAGCTGCCACTAGGGCAGGGGCACCTATTTTGTGTAGCCCAGGCCTAGAAACTTCAGCTGAGTGCAGATAACTGGGCTTGTTATTTTATAAATATTCTCCATTCTTAACAAATGTTGTAATAACAGCTGTGAGGAATTGAGCTACAAGTAGCAGATGTCCCAAGCATTTGCACTCTGTTGACGCACTGAGAGTCAAGCAGCAGAGTGCCCCGTGCATGGGCTCTGATAGCTAACACTCACCCATTTCCTTACAGCTTGGGGTCCCCACGTGGCACAGTTATTATTGTACATTACAGACCTCAGTGGATTGGCCATCAGTGATACCAATTAGTGACCTCTTTTTACACCATAGTGTATCTTGTCACTATGTCTAGGTTTCACATGTTTTTGTCTCAATTATATATATCCCTTTCCCTGTAGTAACGCTCATATGTATATATTCATTAGCCCATCCTGTTAAACGGACTTAGTTCCTCAGTATGAGGTTTTAAAAAACAAAGGAATGCCTAGTGAACTCTCACTTGTATTGCCTTCATGTTCCCTTTGTCTTGTCTTTTATGCCTCATACTCTCCCAGTTCCTCCTCTGCCCTTTCCTCATACTGACACTCTGAGAGCATTAGGAGATTCACTAGTGCAATGGCTTCCCTGAACCTCTCTGTTTTACAACTTGCCTTTCCTCTGTTTCTTAATTAAAGAAGCAACTCTGCAGCCCCCTAATAGCGTATTCTTGATGACTGGACTTAAGCAGAGGCTGTATATCTAGGTGAGACTATTGGGAGGGGCTGAAACAAGCTCCTCTCCTCCGCAGCTTCCACAGAAGGCCTGGTCCCTCTGGCTCCTCATCCTGTTGTCTGTCAGGACAGCAGCTGTAAGCTGGCAGCTTGCCTGGGACAAGTATGAGTTCTCCCACTGACATTAGGTGGAAGAGCATCATCTGCTGTGTGGCCCGTCTGTCCTGAATGTGAGAATCATTTCTTCCCTCAGTACTGGAGCCTAGAAGCCAGGGGAACCTTTGCTCCTGAGCAACTGGTGTCACAGCAAATACTGTCCTCTGTTGTAGCTTCAACTGGGGGTAAACAAAGTTTGTGGTTTGTTTGGCTATCACTGCTCTTTTGGCGCTAGGAAGATGTGTGATGTATGCTATTTTTGTCCTAGGTTTGGCACCTCTTCCTTCCTTGCCTCCCCGAAACTTGCCTGGTATTGCACCCCTCTCCATGCCATCCGAGTTCCGCCCGTCATTCCCTCTAGTCCCAGAGGTCTCTTCTGCAGTTGGCTCTGGGGAGCTGCTGTCTTCCCTTCCACTTCCCAGCAACCCACCTTCTGACCCTGTTACAACTACTGCAAAGGCAGACGCGGTCTCCTCACTCACCTTGGATTCGATGCCCCCTACTGCAAAGGCCCCGGCCACTGCTGAGGACAGAGTCAGCGAGTCCGCTCCCCCGGCCAGTGAGAAGCAAGTTTCTGCAGTTATGGATGCAAGTACTTCGGAGTCACCTTAACTTTGAACCATTCTTCGGAATCAGCGTGGTGTGTTTATTCGGCCATTGGAGCGTGTCTGAAAATGCAAACTATCATTAGTTTCATACTAGTTTGTACCGTTATCTGTAGACATCTGTAAATAATCCTAAGGGGAGAACTCAGCAAGAGGAAGTGGGCTTGTAGCCTGCCAAGTTGGGGTGGGGCTCATGGATGTGGGAGGGAAATGTCAGAAAGTACTTGTATTCTAAAACAACCAAAAAGAATTGTTAAAGGGGGCTTGCTGCTGTCCAGGCTTCCACTGTCACTTTTGGGGTGTTCATCTTTGGGGAGGGTGGTGACAGGGTGTGCTAGGGAAGTTCCCTGTGCCCCCACTGCTCCTTCTGTCAGAAAATGATTTCTTTTATGCCTCGTTCTCACATGCAACAGTTCTTGTACTTTGTAAATCGTTTGCAAGAATGCTGCAAACCACCTCACAAAACCATGAAAGGAAAAATAATTTTACTTTTGGTCTCTGTGAGTCACATCTCAGTTGAGTTTTATCAGAAGATTCCAACTAAAGATGTTTGTTAAAGTTACACAATTTGCCCTGTTGATTGAACATCTTTTTATTCAGTCAACACAGTAACTTGTTTTAAGTTCTCAAGATTACTTAGACAACATTTTGTAACTGCTGCTACTGCTTTAAAAATCCATAAAATGGCATTTAAAGAGTAATAAAGGAGCTATTACATGGTTTTAAACTCGAAGGTGCCACTTTGTGGCTACTTAAGATACTAAAGCTACTGGGAAAGGATAGATACAGCAATAAATGAGAGTCATTTTACTTTTATTCTTGTGTTATATGTAAATCACAACTCACACTGTTGTATGGACACGCCTTACCCCAGTATGTCACACATCTTTCATGTCATTATTTACATTTTATGTTTGATTTCTCCTACATTTTCTAAGTGGTGGAAAATGAACTGGAAATGGTTTCATGAATGAGATTAAACACATTTTTGAAAGAAGATGATGGATGCATTGGTCACTGACCTGGTACTAATAGGCAAATGCTCTGCTCCTGACATTGATGGACATAGCAACTAGCCAGCTGCTACCTGTGGCCACGCAGCATGATCTAGAGTCGGCAACACCACCCCTGAGCCTCTAGTAGGAGCCAGCCAATTTGTTACACTATATGAAGGGGTTTCCCAAAGTTCATGGGAAAATTACATATCTTTCAATTGCATTTTTCCATGACCTTTTTGAAGCCCTTTCATAGCTTATTTCTAGACCCAGGTTTGCACTGAAATTCTAGGTGTCATCAAAGCTGGTTCTGTTTGCCTTAAAAATATTTCTTGATTATTTTTCTCAGTCAACATCCTATTTCTTTAAAAAGGAGTATAACAGGTAGGGAAAAATCATAAGCACATTTTAATTTTTCGACTTTCCAAGGTGGAGAAAGTTAAGCAAGTTATATTACCTTTTAAAAGATGGCCACATCTTTTAAAATGTTTAAATATATGGTAAGGAGGCACCTTAATGGAAAGCAAACAAACAAGTTTTCAGCTTTTCAAAAAGACATTTAAAGCAGTTCCAGTGTAGAGCTGCTTGCCCCTTTTGAAGCCACAGTTCTTATCTGAAAGTGAGGAGAGCCCGGGGGCATTTTCTCACAACCCTCACTAAGCATCCACAGCAGTTCTGAGACACACTCCCTGGGCCTTCCCTGAGACAAGAGACACTTGCTCTTTGCTGCTTACTTTAAATAAAACGGTTTAAGTGCTTCTAGACAACACCAGACTGTGAACCACAAGGTCAGCGCTTCAAACCCACCAGCTGCTCCTTGGAAACCCTGTATAGAACCAACTCAACAGCACTTAACAGTCACAGCAGCAGGGCCAGAAACACAAATGCCCCTAACAGCAGGTCACTCACTACTTTGTAGAGGAAACAGGCCAAAGAATCTGCACTCCACCCCATAACAAGTACTGCCATGGAGATGGAGTACCAAAGGCACAAAATGACTTGGAATTCGGGTCACTCCGCATGCAGGTCTGCAGACCAGAGAGGCACAGGTAGCCATGATGGGGTCGGCATTCCTTTGCATTAGCTTCAGATATCCCAAAGATCCTCAGAATGAGACTGTCTTAACACAGTCGGAGTTAGCCTACCACAGTGTCTGAGATCTCAGCTCCCACCTTGGATGAGGGGACTTCCAAAAGTTCATGGGAAAATTCTGTTTTTCCCATTAGTGTTTTGAAGCCCCCTCGAAGCTCTACTGGGTGTGGTGCCCATTGCCAATGGCATCCAGGGTTTCAGATGGCAGCCGTGGCGGCAGCAGGAGCCACAGCCATTGGGCCCTCACTCCAGCCCGTAAGATGAGAGGGGCATCCCTCTTCTGCAGGCGCACCGAGAGCTTACACACGCACTTCTATCATCTGGCCAGAGCAGTCAGGGTTGCTGGGAAAGGTAAACTATAACAGACACCAGGTGCCCAGCTACATCTGAGGGTCAATTATACCCTGGAGGGCTAGATGTGGCCTTAGGTCACGATGTATGTCCACCATTTGAATGGGGGAGTGTGCTTGGGAGAGGTTCAGTTAGGTTTCTGAGAGGGGACATTTGTTGTTTATCCTTAGGCAAGAGACAGGGACCTTTACAGGGATGTGTGAGGATCAGTAAGGAGTCAAGCTAGATTGTGTGGTCATACATGCTGTTGTTTAATGCGCAGGACTGCAAAGTTAGTTTGACCCACAAGGCCAGCAGTTCAAGCTCACCAGGGTCACTATGAATCAGAACAGACTCAACAACACTTAGCACAAAGTGCTGTCGTAGTGTGGCACTGTGGTTTAATGTACTGGGCTGCAAGGTTGATTTGAACCACAAGGTTAGAGGTTCAAGCTCAACAGCTGCTCCGAGGAAACCCTACACAGGCTATGAGTCAGAACAAACTCGAAGTCACTTAAGGTCCTGTCCTGGGGAGTTAGCTTGGTATTCAACACTGAGGAGTAATAGAACAATGTTTCCCAGGGTATCGGTCTGGGGAATGGCGACGTCCCAGTCTCTGAAGTTGCGGAGCCCCAAAATAAGCATGGCCCAGGAAAGAACTTCAGGAGGGGTGATGAGTCTATGACGGGGCTTCATCTTTTCCTCCAATTTTTGTTCCTATTTCCTGTTTGTTATTTATTAAACCCACTTACCTTGAAACATTGTGTTAAGTGCAGTTGAGTCGTTTGCAACTCATAGCAACCCTGTATAGGGTTTCCAAGCAGTGGCTGGTGGGTTAGAACCTCTGACCTTTAGGCAGTCCAGTGCTTATCTTACAGCACCACACTAGAACTCGGGGAATCGGGAATCTTAGCTCATTTCCTGAAAATCCTGAAGACACTTAAGGTACCACTCAAAGGAGCTCTGGTAAGGTAGGAGATTCTGAGCTAAGCTGCTGCTAACCAAAAGGTCAGCTGTTCAAATCTGTGAGCCACTCTGCAGGAGAAAGATGAGACTTTCTGCTCCCATACAGATTTATGACCCCTATACAGGGTCACTATGAGTCAGAACTGACTCCATGGCACACCACCAATTAAAGCTCAGGCTGCCCAGGTATGTGAGGGCCTGGGCTGTAGGGACAGCAGTAGTGACATGGCAGACCTGACCCCACCTAAGGACCTTAAAGTGTGGCCAGGAGACTAGGCTGGCTTTATGAAAGGCCATGCCAAGGGCAAGCAGTGAGGCATCCGATGGTCACTAGACCCAGTCAACATGTGCTGCTGAATGGCCTGAAAGGAAGGTTGGACCCACAGTTCAACATTCAAAGAGGAGTCTTACTGGTGCTCCCAGTAGGAAAGCCCTCTAGTCTGTTGGCTACAGGTACAATTATTAGAAAACAAAAGGCATTTATTTCAATGACTACTTTGTCTTAAAGTTTTTGGTCACAAGAACTTTTTCTAAGAACGCTTCTTAGGAAGGTTGCTTCTTCTGACCTGAAGGGTGAAGTACTTAGCTTTTCTGATCTGCAGCTGGGCTTGAAGACCATTACCCTCCCACCCTGGTAATGGTCTTCAGGCCCAGCTGCAGATCAGAAGCTCCTCAATTAGAATAGCTTTCTGGTTCCCATTCTACCTTTGCAGTTTTCAAAAACTTTCCAGGGGTCCCAACATGCCAGGAGTGAGCCCCACCTGTAATACAATGTCTTTTTGCTCCCTCATGGAGCCTGCCCACAGTGACCAGAGGCTGTTGCAGACCGTGTAAGTCTAGTCAGAAGTCTGCAACAAGAGGCACCTTGTCTCCTGTTAGAGCCTCTGGGTAGTGCAAACCATCAAGCACTCTGCTAAGGTAAAGGTCAGTGGTTCGAATTCACCCAGAGACAACTCTGAAGAAAGCTGGCCACCAACTTCTGAAAGATCACAGCTCCTGAAATCCCCTGGAACTCAGTTTCTGAGTTATTGAGTGCAGTTTTCCTTCAGGACACACAAGGTGCCATGAGCAGGAATCCCTGGCAACTGATTTGGCTACCTTTTTTTTTTTTCAAATCTCCAAAAGCTTTGGGGGTTCATTTCCACGCTACAACAACACATGGAGTCACTGTAAGACAAAACAGCCTCAAGGCAATGTTTTCTTTTTTGTGGTTTCTCTCTGCTTCCCCACCCTCATCCCACCCCCACCCCCCACACTTAAGGTGATAATTGAGGCCTCGGGTCCATGACCCAGGAAGGTGATAAGGCAATATAGAAAGCTCATTGTCTCAGAAAAAGTGAGTATTTACGTTTACCACTTAGCAAAGTGGCAAGCTACAGAGTCCTGGTATGGGGCTGTGGAATAAACACAACACGGTACCCCCCCACAAGGTCGGTTCAAACTCACCAGCGGCTCTTTGGAAACCCTTCACAACAAAGTGGCAAGCTAAGCGGAAGGTTCCTTTTACCTCTATTTTTTGCATTTGATCTAAGAAGAGGAATTTCTGGCTTGGCTAACCAAAACGCTCTTTTATAGGCCTCCTGGATATGGAGTCAATTTGATCAAATAGTAAGGGGGTTAAATCAAAACAAACCTGCTGTCAAGCCGACTTCTACTCTAGCGAGTCTGTGAAGACCACAATGGAAGACTGACACACGAGAGCAACTAGGCTCCTCCCAGGAACACGAGAGCAACTGGGCTCCGCCCTCAGCGCTCTCCACCTTCCTCGTTGCATGCACAGGACTTGCCTTTCCCCAAGACTCCTGTAAATGCCGGGCAGCCTGCAATGAACACAGGTGCAGGTGGGCCTCAGAGATTTTCAATGCTGTCACAGGTGAAGTTTATCCTGGCCCAGTTCTCTCATCTCCCAGCAGTGCCTCCTCTGATCCTGGTTCAATACTGAGCTTCGGGAAGGATGGGGAATCCAGACTCCTGGAATCTGGGAGCCAGGAACCATGAAAATCCATATCTGAAAGCAAGGCCCTTCGCTTGAATCTCCGACCTTGCAGTTCAAATGGCTTTGCAATCTGGCACATTAACCCACAGCGCCACACCAGGACTCTATTAAGACCCTATGGTGGTGATGTGCCTTGGAGTCGGTTCCAACTCATAGTGAACCTGTATAGGGTTTCCGAGGCTATAAATCTCTAGGGGAGCAGAAAGCCTCATCGTTCTCTCGCGGAACAGCTGGTAGTTTTCAACTGATGACCTTGCGGTTTGCAGCCTGATTCGTAACCACTACATTACCAGAGCTCTTTATAAGCCCCTATAGGGCAGAGTAAAACTGCTCAATAGGGTTCCCAAAGTGGTAAGTTTTTACTGGAGCAGATGACCACATGGCCACATCCGCTCTCGAAGAAGGTCTAGTGGATCCCAAGCTTTTTGGCTAGCTGTCAAGCTCATCAGCTGCTCCTTGGAAACCCTATACAGGGTCACTATGGGTCGGAATTGACTCGACGGCCCTCAACAACAACATAGGGTATTATGGAGTCCTGGTTTGGCGCTGTGGGTTAATTCACTGGACGGCAAAGTTAGTTTGAACCATCAGGTCGGCAGTTCAAGCCCACCAGTCACTCCTTGGAAACCCTATACAGGGTGGCTATGGGTCAGAACCGACTCGACGGCACTTAACAACAACAACAACATAGGATATTATGGAGTCCTGGTGTGGCGCTATAGGCTAATATGCTGGACTGCAAAGTCGGCTTGAACCATAAGGTCAGCAGTTCAAGCTCACCAGCCGCTCCTCGGAAACCCTATACGGGGTCACTATGTGTCAGAATGGACTCAACGGCCCTTAACAACAATAACATACGGCCCAACAGGAGCACGGAAGCTCCATAAGATAAACACCAGACTGCGAACCATAAGGTCAGAAGTTCAAGCCCACCTGCTGCTCCTCAAGAGAAAGATGAGGCTTTCTGCTCCCACAAAGATTTACAGCTATGAGTCAGAACTGACTTGATGGCACTTAGCAATATGGATCAGAATCGACTTGATGGCAGTGGTTAAAAATACTCTGGACCTTTTGTTGGCCCAGCTCAGATCACACTGGGCAATTTGGAGACTGGCACTGTTAGGTGGCCTTGAGGTTCAAGGAAGCATCTTCTAGAAGCACTTAAATTAGGGCACCTGGGGATGGGATAAAGAGCAAGTGCGGGAAGGGCTGGGCTGCTAATCACAAGGTTGCCGTTCAAACTCAACAGCCGCTCCACTGGAGAACGAGAAGGTTGTGTCTCAGAAACCCAATGACATGCTTCTACTCTGTCCTATGGGATTCCTAGGAATTGGAACCAACTGGATGGCTTGGGTGAAGGGATTGTCGGATCTTCCATACTTGTGTATTGCAGAAATTTTAAAGGAAGATTTGAATTACTTTTTTATATAAGCTTATGTACGGTGACTGGTACCTAGGAAGGGAATGGAATTTCTAAAGCCCGAGAAAGCCCTATTCCATGTGACCCTTACTTTCAGTCAGGTCAGGAGTTGCAGGGCCTGGAAGTGAACATTACCTCCAGAAACATTTAAACAGCCCATGTTATTATGGCTGCTCAGACCCAGAGGGAGCTCTCTACTAAGAAACCCCCAATACTGGCTGTTCAGATGGAAGTCCTTTTCCCTTAATAGGGAAACCACTTACAAACTCACTTGTGAATGAGTTGGGCCAGAAATGGCTATGTTTCAGTCAGGGCACAATACTGGAGAGGAACACCCCCAGTGAAATGACACCACACCCACAATACCTCAGTCCATTGTTCTGGTAAAACAAACAAACAAACAAAAAACCTTTCTGACCCTGGCATTTAGGTCTCTGAAGTCACATTAGCTACCAGCTACACCAAGCAAGCAGTCTTGATGCCAGTTAATTTAGAGCCTCTGACAGCCTGCAGGCACCTATGCCGTGGAAACTGTGTGCTAACAGAGCACACCCCATGTCTGTGAGGGAGACATTGGTAAACAGTAGCTTCAGCAGCAACATCCAAGCCTAGAGCTGGCCCTAATTTGAATGAACACATCCCCAGTTACCCAACCTTTGACCCTGCCTAGTTCTTCTAATGTTCCTGGAATGGCCTGCAATAAAAGGGCATGAAACCTGAGACAGGAAATCCATTTCTCCAAATTCAGATGTCTTCTAGGCACATCCAGGCACCTGAAGGGGGAAAATTGAAACCACTGGATCTTTGGCACCTTAATGCTGCAGGGTTCCCAGTGGGAACAGCTGAGGGTGGCCCGTGGTTGGAACACAGAGGGAGAGACGAGGGGCCGCTGGGCACACTCAGGTTCTGGACTTGATCCCGTGGACTGGTAGTTCCCAGTGTGTACTCAAAGGGAAGATGTTTTTTAAATAAATTTCTTTTTAACACTTGTATTTTTATTTTAACATGTTTTATTTTTTAAGAGTTGCTTCAGATGAATCTAGTTTCCTTTAAACATAAATTTTACTGAGAAAATGGAATTAAAGAGAACTATTGAGTTGATACAGGTGCCAGCCACCGTACTGGATGATTTTTCTTCTGAATTCCAGGAGGTACATGTTGGTATCTCCCTGTAACAAAGCAACTGAGACCGAGGTCTCCATGGGTTTCCACTGCGAGAAAGCTTTGGGATTGGAGTGGAATCCAAGTCAGTCTGTCTGGCCCTGAGACTAAGCTCTGTCATCACACAGCAGAGCCTCCGCAGGGAGCCTGCTCTCCCGCAGTTTTGTTGGGTGACTGTGGGAAGGACATCGTTTTGTCCTAGCCCTCCTGTTCTCACCTCTGTACACAAACAGGCGGAACCGATCCCAACAGGCCCCGGAGCTGTGACTGCAGTACGCGCCCGCTTCCACCAGGTGGCGCCGCGAGCCTGGGAAAGGTGCGCCCCACTGGAGGCCGCGGGGTCTCCAGGCCGGTCTCGCAGGGCCCCTAGGCGGGGCCGGCGTAGGGAGCGGCCACAGCCTGGAAGTCATTTTTAGTTCTTTGAAAAAAGAGCTTAGGCATATAACCTATCACTTCCCTTCCACTCCAGGCCGTTTGGTTGAGGGGTAGATGGTGGGGAAGATCCTAGGTACGTTCACCAAAAGGATTCCCTTTTCAAGAAACATTGTTCATTGTCATGGAGTACATCGCCACTCAGAGTGACCCCATAGAACAGAGTAGAACTGCCCCATAGGGTTTCAGAAGCAGACTGCCACATCTTTCTCCCATGGAGCGCCTGGTGGGTTAGCAATTACAGGATAACTGAGTCAGACACTACAGGTTTGGGTGTTATTTTGGTGGTGGTGATGTGCGGTGGAGTCTGTTCCGACTCATGGTGACCCAGTACAGGGTTTCCGAGGCTGTAAATCTTTATGGGAGCAGAAAGCCTCATCTTGCTCCCGCGGAACAGCTGGTAGTTTCGAACTGCTGACCTTGCGGTTCGCAGCCCGATTTATAACCAGAGCTCCTTGGGTGTTGTTTTAGTTGTTTTTAAATTCATGTGTAAATTGTTAAAGGTGGTGTGTGAAACTCTCAAATACCTTCCCCTGGGGCCTAGCTGCACACATCCCCACACCTCCTCCCCAGAAATGTGATTGTGATGGTCACCTTTCCCAGGACAGAGCAGGACGCAGCTGGTCCTGGTTGGCTGCTCCGCCTTCTCTGATCCCTGCCCACACTACTACAAGACCAACATCCCTCTTCACAGACGGTCGGGGCACCTAAGGGGCAGCTGGGATTTGGACCCAGGAGCCTTTGAATCCAAAGGCATTTCAAAACATTATTTATAAATGAGCATTTAGTGTTGGGTGTGACGGGTATAAGAAGCAGGGTAATTTCCGTTAAGACTAGGGGAAGGTTCCCATGGGGAGTTGCTATGAGGACTTCCAAGGATGGATCCCTCGAGGTTCTCAGGCGGTCAAAGTTGAAGGGCCTTGCAGGCAAAGGAGGAACATCTGCAATAGCACGAAGGTCCCCAGAGCAGCATCTTCTGGAACTGCAGACAGGTCTAGGGGGCTGGAATCTGAAAGATGAGGCAGAGTGTAGGAGCAGCAGCTGCAGGGGAGGTGAGGTCAGGTCATGAGAGGCTCTGGGTGTCTGTGCACTGTAATTGGCCGTGGATAAAGGATGTTTTTGCTTTGGGTAGGGGAGTAGTTGAGAAGGTTACCTTTTAGAAAGATCAGTGGTTTGAAAAAAAAATTTATCCTTTAGCAGAAGCCTCTTGCAAATGAACTCATCACTTGGAACTTAAAAACCAGGCCAGGGTAGAGCTGCTGGAGGCTTCCCTAAGAGCAGGAGGAAGGTGGCTACTAGGCCCAGGACTGAAAGCTGTGGGGAAATGGACTATCTCATCTTACACCTAAAGCTGACATCTTTGCTCTTCAACACTTTAAAAAGTTCTTGTGCAGCAGATGTGCCTTATGCAATACATCGTTTGATTTCTTGACTGCTGCTTCTGTGAGTGTTGATAGTTGATCCAAGAAGAATGAAGTCCTTGACAACTTCAATCTTTTCTCCGTTGATAAGATTGTTGTTAATTGGTCCAGTGGTGAGGATTTTTGTTTTCTTTACATTGAGATGCAATCCATACCGATCTTCATCAGTATTTTAAGTCCTCTTCACTTTCAGCAAGCAAGGTTATATCATCTGCATATTGTTAATGAGTCTTCCTCCAATCCTGATGCCACGTTTTTCTTCATATAACCCAGCTTCTTGGATTATTTGCTCAGCATACAGGTTGAACAAGTATGGTGAACGCATACAACCTTGTTGCAAACCTTTCTTAATTTTAAATCATTCAGTGTTCCCATGCTCTGTTCGAACAACTGCCTCTTGGTCCAGGTACAGATTCCTCATGAGCACAATTAAGTGTTCCAGAATACTCACACTTCGCAATGTTGTCCATAGCTTGTTATGATCCACACAATTGAAAGCCTTTGCAGAAAGCACAGGTAAACATCTTTCTAATATTCTCTGTTTTCAGTCAAGATCCATAGGACATCAGGAATGATATCCCTCATTCCATGGCCTCTTCTGAATCTGACTTGAACCTCTGGAAGTTCTCTGTCAATGTATGCTTGCAGCCATTTCTGTATTACCTTTACTAAAACTTTACTCACATGGGATATCAACATCAAAATTAGAAAGCCAGTGATTTCCTTGTTTCAACATTAAACCCACTGCCAAGTTGACTCTGACTCTTAGCGACATTCTAAAACAGTATCTACCTGCTCCCCCCATAGGGTCCCCAAGATTGTAAATCTTATGGAGCAGATGGCCTCGTCTTTCTCCAAAGGAGTGGCTGGTGGGTTTGAACTGCTGACCAGGTGGCTAGCAGACCAATGCTTAACTCATGACACCATCAAGGTGACTTTTCAATAAGAGCGCAATAATCTGAACTTAGATATGATGAGAACCCACCTTTAAGTGGCCCAGTCAAATGGTGGCCACAGTAGAAGGCTTGTGGTGTCTTCCGAGCCCCTCTCTGCCTTGTGGACTGGCACTGTGTCATGTAATACAATGTACTACAAAGTGACCTAATAGGAAGAGAGAGAGGTAGGTAGCCTTGCCCATTTGTTTCCCCCACAAGAATGGAGCCCGAGTGGCAGGGGCTATGTGTGGTGTATCTGTGTCCACAGTCCCTCACACATCCCTGGCTCACAGCAGGCCCTTGACAATGGACTGCTGAATGAGTGGGCAGCTTGGAGTTCAGAAATGGGACACAGATCAGTGTAGCTCCAGGCTGAAGTGAGGACCAAGGGCAGCACGGTGCCTGGTACAAAGTGACCCTCACCGGGGTTTCCTACCCTCTACCCCGTTCTGTTCCCCAGAGCAGGAAGCCTGACAGGGATGTGTGTGAAGGAGCAGCATGCTTTTCTGGGGAGCTACAGAATAGGGCTGGGTATACTTACCATCAAGCTAATTCCAACTCGGAGAGAACAGAGCACATCTACCTGCCCATGGCGTTCCCAAGGCTGTAACCTTCACAGAAACAGACTGCTACATCTTTCTTCTACGAGTGACTGCTGGGTTCCAACCACCAAACTTTCAGCTAGCAATTGAGCACTTGACTGCTGCTCCACTAGGGGAGCAACATGTTACAACCATTGGCTCACTCCAGGGAGCGGCTTTGCTCCGGCAAGAGCAGTCTTTGGTGGAAGTCTGACTAACAGGCTGCTCACACCTCTGCCCACTCTGCCCCCCACCCCCACCCCCTGCCCCGCAGGTCACAGGGTTTGTGTTCTTTCACTCACCTTGTCTTAGGAGAGAATTTCAGACCAGCTCTCTAATTGGCACCTTGACTACATTTTAGACTTCATTCGGAACCAAGAGAACACAATTCCATTTCCCCACAAACTTTCTGAAACCCTCTTGCAGAATCACACCTTCAAAGAAACTTTGTGCTTGGATTCCCAGTGCTTAAACCAACCTTTCAGATTCCCCAGTATTGGGGTTAAATGCCCTCTGCATGCTTCCAACTCATAACAACCTTGTATAGCGATTCCAAAGAGTGGCTGATGGGTTCGAATCACAGACCTTGTGGTTAGCAGTCCAGTCATTACCCTACAATGCTACACCAGGACTCCTCTCCAATATAACTAACTTGTACCACTTCAGAGATTTCTAAATACTGGCCTCAAACACAAGAAAATGTTAGAAAGTGATAAACTTGACACTTGAAAACTTTGAAGAGTCGCTTTGTTCAATGGCTTTCCCACCCACCCCCTTATTGTAGTAAAATAACAACAACAAAAAAATGCCATTTAAATCATTTGTAAGTGTATGTACTTCAGTGACATTTAATATGGGAGTACCTGTTGTGTCAAAATCCCAGTGTGGTGCTGTAAGGTAAGCACTGGACTGCTAACCACAAAGTCAGTGGTTCAAACCCACCAGCTGCTCCTCAGAAACCCTGTACAAGGTTGCTAGATGTCTAGACTGATTTCTCAAAACTTAACAATAATTAAAAAATAGGGAATTATGCTAATTTAAAAATAGTGGTTTAATCCAATTGAGAGTTATAACATGGCCTTTGGAACCAGCCAGGCCTGAGTTAAATCTGAACTCTGCAAATCTATTTGAACCAATAACTTAATTTCTTTGAATCACACCCCCACCCCCAATCTACAAAATGGGTTCTCATGGGGGTTCAAGAAAATGTAAATGCAGTGCTTGGTGTACTGTAAGCCTTCCACACATTCTTAATATTCACTTCTTGGGTAAACACAAACCCCTGCTCAGGTGAAATGTTTTTGTTTCCCATCTTTGCCATTCAAAGCCAAGGTCTAGGCCTCAAATAGATAATGAATGGTACCCAAAATATTGATCTATTAAGCATTATTTTTCTTTGCTAAAGAGCTTCAATCTAAAGAAGTAAATCTTTTTTTGATTTCTATCCAATGAACGTTGACACTCGACAATCCAAAGAGCAAGCAGAGTCCCAAGAGGAGAGACGGTGTTGAACTGGACTGAACCAGGTCTTTTTAGGGCAGGGCCTCCATGGGTTTCAATCCAGAGTCTGGCAGGTCTTTGTCACAACCTCTGTCCTGAAGTATTCCCGGAGATTCCACTAGAAGTTCTCAGGTTAGCGTTTTAGGTTCTTGTCCCATGCAGCTTCAAATTCAGACCAGCCTGAGGTCTCAGTAAGGGTTTCAAAGTGCAACAGGTTATATGTAGAGTATTATTCAAATTCCTGTGGGTGGTAGAGATGGTGGGTGCCTCATCTGCACTTGACCTGGGATTGTATGGCTCTCTTCTAGCCAGGGATGTTAGTGGTCTGAGGTGAAGACCCAGGGTGGCTCTTACCTGTCTGCCGAGGCTATGTACTGATGTGATGGGATCATACAATGTGGGCAACATGGATGGTGGCGTCACCACACAGAGCAGAGCTGCCTTGGGGAACTCTCCATGAGTTCTGCTTTGGTTTTAGCATGACTAAGACATAAACCTTTGTTTTGGATGTTAATTTGTCACCATAGCCTTTCCTATTCTATTACATCAGCATTTCATACTTCAACAGAAAAAAACAACAAACATAAGGATTTTGTACTCGGAGGTGTGAAAAATGACAAAAACAGAACCCCGAAGGGAACCTACCACCGCCACGAGGTACCTCTAAAAACTACATAGAGACCATTTATAAGGACTTGGATGCTTCTATATTTTACTTCCTCATAAATTATTCAGTATTTACTAAGATTCATGTCTTTGGCATAGTATCAGTTTTTCTGTTAGTAACCAATATAATAGACATAGAATAACAATTTTAGCTTCTGAGTAAGTTCTTACAGAGACAAGGATCAGTTTTAAAAATTTAATTTTGTGGTGACGGTAAATTACAACAACTGCCAATGTTTCCATTGTGGTTTTGTCCAACCCTATGTCCCACTAAAGGAAATCTTCCTAGTACCAAGACTGCTGGCTAGTGGCAGAGGGAAAATGTTTAAATTACAAGTTCAAAACAAGATATTTTGTTGCTACTTCTATCTTTCAGCGCCAGGCCACTAACAATGCAGGACTGCTATTCCTTGGAACTAATGTGGATTTGAGAATTTTCCTAGAACGATTTTTTTGTTATGTTCCAGATTTTTTTTTCTGAATACAGTTTTTCCTAGAGATGTAAAGGAGTTCAATTTATACAATAAATTTCCCCGTGGAACCTAAAACTTAGCCTAAGCAATTTTCAGGGTTATTAACAGAATGAACATCTTATATACATGTCACCAGAAATTCTATTACTTTTCCTTACAAACCAAACACCTTACTATTAAAGATGACTGCTTTCCTTATTTTATCATTAAAAAAACCCAGCAAAATACGGTAAGCTTGCAGAATGTGCCCTTTGGTTGTTTAAATTATTACAGATTCCTGAGTGTTTTTGTGTACATCTGAAAACAAAAACAAAACAGAGGGAATAGAAGCAAATATTGTTGAATGATGATGTAAGAAGGGGATTGTAATCATTGGAATGAAATGAAATATGATAGGTGAGTGTAAAATCGATGTTCTCCAATGTAAAACATCACTCAATGCACAACAAAAACTTACATTAATATATATTAAAAAAATCTTAAATGGCACACGTTAGCATAACTCAAATTCCCCTAAAGATTATTCATTCCCAAAGAAACAAAAGCACATACTTTTGGTCAAATATAGGAGTAAATATATTTGAACATGGAATCCTAGGGGGCAATGGACCTCAAGGTCGGTTTGAACCGCAAAGTTGGCAGTTCAAACTCACCAGCTGCTATTTGGAAACTCTATACAGGGTCTTTATGAGTAGGAATCAATTCAGCAGCATTTAACAACATATTTGAATACACACACAAAATGTGTCTATGCTGTCTAGATCTTTAAAGGTTCTAATTTCACATCAACTTGGTTATTGTATCACTAATTCTGTGTCTCCAATGAATAATAGGACAAGCACTGGACTGTTAACTGCCATCAGTAGTTCGAGCCCACCAGTCACTCCAAAAGCAGGAGAAAGATGAGGCTTTCTGCTCCTGCTAAGGTTTGCAAGCCTTGGAAACCCTACACAGGATCGCTTTGAGAGGGACCCATCTTTACGGCACTTACCAACAATGAAGAATGATGAACTCTTTCTTTCAAAAAGCTCAGTTTCTTTAAAAGGTTTCCCTTCATAACTATGCATTATTCTATACCTCAGGGAAACACACAAACCTTAAAAATTTGATGAAAAAAAAATTGATGAAGTTAAAACGCATTGTGAAAATGAAACATGACAGAATTTTTTTTGTTACATTAATCCTGAGACCAATAACAGTGTTATTTAACCTTCACAGTGACAAAAGTATAAATCAATCTTGGGACCGACGTCACTTTCCTAAAGTGAAAAGGATGGTGGTGGTTATGTGCCGTTGAGTTGGTTTTGATTCATAGCGACCCCTGTATAGGGTTTCTGAAGCTATATAAATCTTTATGAGAGCAAAACCCTTTTTTTCCCACAGAGTGGCTGGTGGATTTGAACTGCTAACTTTAGAAGTGAAACAGGTGGAGCTCTGCAAACAGTAGTGACATACCTGGAGTCCACAATAGTCACCTGCCTTCTGTATGCACGTGGGCACTTCCCAAATATGGAATCTTCCATATATCCCTGTGACAGATGGCTCACATAAGCAGCTATGCATTAAACAAAAAACCTCACTGCTGTAAATCCCCAAACGGAACCTATAGTAAGAGAATTGCCCCTGTAGGGTTTCCAAGGCTGTAAATCTTTACAGAAACAGACTGCACACCTTTCTCCCAGCTGATCTTTCAGTTAGCAGCCAGCCAAGTGCTTTAACCACTGTGCTATTATATCTCCTTATAGCTATACATTGCTGCCAAGTGCCATCAAGTTGGTTTCACCTCTTAAGTGACTGTGCATAGCAGGGGTGGGGAACCGTTTTTCTGCCAACGGCCATTTGGATATTTATAACATCTTTTGTGGATCATACAAAAATTACCAACTTTAAAATAGCCCTGCTATAGCTGGTCATTTAATTAACCCACAGGGTCGATGAGTTGGAACCAACTCCACAGCATATATCCACCACCACCAAAGTGATGGCTGGAACTGCAGCTGCCCTGGTATGGCAGACCAAATGATTTAATGGTCGACTGACTGGAAGAGCTCTGTATTTGTGCCCATTCCAGAGAGGTGACCTAACAGAATGAGGAAATCATCAGACAATATCATTGATATCCCATGCAAGTAAAAAGAATGCAAACACAGCTGCAACCATACACTGACAGAGAACTTCCAGAGATTCAAGTCGGATTCAGAAAAGGACGCCCCATCATTGATGACGTTAGGCGGATCTTGGCTGAAAGCAGAAACTATCAGAAAGATGTTTACTTGTGCTTTATTATCTATACAAAGGCTTTCGATTGTGTGGATCATCACAAGCTATGAACAATATTGCAAAGTATGGGTATTCTGAACACCTAATTGTGCCCATGGGGAACCTTGTATATAGACTAAGAGGAAGTTGTTCAAACAGAACATGGGAACACTGAATGGTTTAAAATTAGGAGAAGTGTGCAGTAGGATTGTATTCTTTCACCATATTTATTCAATCTGTCTGCTGAACAAATAATCCAAGAAGCTGGATTATAGAAGAAAAACATGGCATCAGGATTGGAGGAAGACTCATTAATAACCTAAAATATGCAGATATAACCTTACCTGCTGAAAACGAAGAGGACTTAACACACTTACTGATGAAAATTAAAGACCACAGCTTTCGGTAAGTTGCACCTCAACATAAAGAAGAAAACCCTCACCACTGGACCAATTAACATCCATATAAACAGATAATAGACTGAAAGTTGTCAAACACTCCATTTTGCTAGGAACAATCAACACTCTTGAAAGCAAGTCAAGAAATCAAATGGCATATTGCATTGGGCAAATCTACTGGCCAAGACCTCTTCAAAGTGTTGAAGAACAAAGATGTCAGTTTGAGGACTAATGTGCACCTGACCCAAGCCATGGTATATATTTTTAATGTTTTATTGTGAGTTATGTGATAGTTTACAAGGGAAAACATTAGCTTTACATTCATCCTATCATATATTGTTTCATTGCCATGGTTACAATCCCCTCCACAAATCATCAACCAACCAAAGGGTATACCCTGCAAGCCTGCCCCCCAGTCATCAGCATACAGCCCCTCTCCCTCTCTGGGTCTACAGTCCCCAGCCTCGGGCGTCACTGCTTCTCTGGGTAGGGTCTCACACTCCACTCTAGCCCCGCCCAGAGAGACTAGACACTACTCAGTGGCGATTCTACCTTCCTCTGTGCCCTCTGGATCTAGGCTCCCTCTTGAAAACTTGTAAGCCAGTCATTTCTTGCCTTTGTAGCTTCCCCATTTTGGGTTGCCAATGTCCAAATTGCCAATCCCTGTTTACTCTGTGCATGGAGGGGGTGGGAATGATGCTTGCTAAGGATTTGTTCCCTCTTTTGAGCTACTGCATCCATAGGTGTAGGTCAAGTTCATCAAATTGTGTCAGATTACTTTTTTTCCTCTTCTTTTTCTAGTTGAGCTCTGATCATCCAGTCATTGAAACCAGGTCAAGTGGGTATTATCTGCATGTGTGTGTGTTCTTGTGCATATGCCCTCTCTTATCAGCTGGATGCTTCACTCTCCACTCTAGTCCTCTGTGCCTATGTCACTGACTCTGGGCCCAAGAGTCCCCAGGTCTTGCCACACTGCTGGCCAACCAGGTCTCCCCCCACCAAGCCATGGTATTTTCAAAAAATGTGTATGTAAAAATTGGATAGTGAATAAGGAAAACCATAGAATTAATGTATTTGAGTTATGGTCTTGGAGAATATTGAAAGTACCATGGACTTCCAAAAGAACAAATAGATCTGTGTTGGAAGAAGTGCACCCAGAGTGCTTCTTGGAGGCCAAGATGGCCAGACATCGTCTCTTGTACTTTGGACATACTGTTAGGAGGAACCAGTTGCTGGAGAAAGACACCATGTTTGGTAAAGTACAGGGTCGGAGAAAAAGAGAAAGGTCTCCGATGAGATGGATTGGCACACTGGCATCACCAATGGGCTCAAACTTAGCCTAGGACCAGGCAGTGTTTCACTCTGTTGTGCATAGGGAACCAAACAGTATCAACAAATGTGACTGGAGGGTCAGACGTTCCCTATCCCTGTTTCTGGTTTGAATTGCTCGATTTCTAGTTAGCAGCCTAGTACTTTTCTGACAGCACGGTACCACAAAGTCTATTAATCTATCTGTGCAGCTAGATTAAAATAGACACCTCCAAAACGCTTCAATTACTGCCTAGTCTTGTGAGGAGCCCCTCACCTTAATGATCTTCTCTCCCTCGGAACTCACCCATTAACTGCAAATGGGCTCTTGAACACCTGTAACATTTGTTCTGATTAGTATCACACCCCATCAGTTGGAAAATTGAGCCCCACTTTTGATGCTAAATGTCTTCTGGTGTGTTACTGTAGGATTAGCACTGGACTGCTAATCACAAGGTCGGTGGTTCAAAATCCACCGTTGCTCCTCAGAAACCCTTTATGGGGTTACTATGAATCAGGACTTGAGAAGGCACTTAACTTAGCGCTAATGAGACAGGTGTTGCTAGCTCAAAAAGCAGCTATGAATGTGGTTATTCGAAGGCATGGTCTGGCATACAACAAACATGGCATGTAGTCATTTGAAATACTCTAAATGTGACTGACTTGAAGAATTTAGCCATCCTCATTCTTTGAATCATGTTAATTTTCACATCCAAGCTTGACATCAGTGTCTGGCAGTATTTTAGAAAGGCCTTACTAGCTGCCTGATGCTATTAGTGGTATTTCATCCACACCACCACACTCAACTAAGAACAGGTGGGATGTTGGTCCTGTACTTTTATTGTTTAGAATGAGTTCTATGGTTAGGGAACAGCTGTTGTGTACCTTCCAGTCGGTAGTGACTCACAGCAACCCTGTGTAAAGTTTCCGAGAGCAGTAGGTAGGTTTGAACTACTGACCTTCACAGCTAGCAGTCCAGTGTTTACCCTACAGCTCCATGCCAGGACCCATGGAGCACCCTAAGTTCACTGAAACTGAAATACAAGGGGTTTCAAAATGTTCATGAATAAAGTGGAATTAAGATAGTGGGAATTTCTCACAAACTGCTTGAATCTACCTTGTAGATTACATGTTGTTAAACGTCGTTCAGTCACTTGCAACTCAGGGACCCTGTAATGGGGTTTCTGAGATTAGCTGGTGGATTTGAACTGCCAATCTTCCGGTTCAAACCAACTTGTGATCCAGTGCTTATCCTACAGTAACACATAATTAAGGGAAATTTCAAACTGAATTATATGCATAACTGTTAAACAAAAGGAATAATCCTTTTATGAAGTCACAATTAACTTGTGATAGTGGTGCTAAAGGGGATGTGTGTAATTTCATCATTTTTAGGACTTTGAAAATTTAGGGTCCATATTTGAGTAACTCTCGAAGTTGCTGCCCAAGTTCCAGGGACTGACTTCTAAGGAAGCCACTGCCTTAATGAGGTCTGTCTCCTACATTCCTTACTAGACTCTAACTGGTACCATTATAGGAAGAAGAGACAGGAGAATGTGCTTTCACGGAACGGGACTGCTGACTGATGAAGTCGTCTTTGAAAAAAACCCAAAAAAACAAAGCAGCAATAGGATAAGAGTTTATAATTCCCTCTCAATCAAAAACCTAGAATGAACCTGGGGCACAGGCCCCTCTCAAGCGATTCACAGCCATCAAGGTTCCATCCACATGGCTTCCGGAACTAATACATGAATTTACTCTTTTAAGGTGAGAGGCACCTACCTACCTGTCTATAGCTTTTAGCTTTGTGCTGTCTTCGAAAACTTATGAACCATGTTTATAGTAAATTGTGGCAAGAGTTTGACAACAGGAAAGGCCTTCTCTACGGCTCCAAAAGCTGTGCTTTAGTTCTTGTGCCATCTAGTAGTTATGTGGCCTCACCAAATCTCTCTCCCACCACATAAGGCAGGGGCAATACCATTCCATTCTACTTCAAAATAATCATTACTAGCAAAAAAAAAATTATGTAAGGTGTGGCAGAATTACCCCAGATGAGGGAGAAAAATGGTGAGGGCTTGATCCTTTTGGTAATTCTAGTTGACGCAGAGTTCTGATGTTTTTCCCTTGTTAACCACCGCATTGCACTTCTCTGCCTGCCAAGTTCTGGTAATCTAATCAGTTCGTTGGTTGAAATTTTAATCAATCATTGTAAAATTACGAATTCTTAATTTAAATTATCTGGCGAAGCAAAGCAGACTGCATCTTATAAAAAGGGTGTAAGTAGCCATCTTGAGTTGTAAGGAAGAACAGTAATAGCAACTGACAGCACGTGGCATCAGCTTTGTGCTGGGCAGATTCCTACATGCTTCACCCGAGAGCTCATGTATTCATTCCCACCACCACTCTGCTCTCCCAACTTCAGACCAGGAAGCATAAAGACAGTAGTAAGTGCATGGCAGTCAACATTTGAACCCAATCAATCTAGCTCAAACCTGAGCTCTTGTTAACTATTGTATTTATCGGCCATCTTATGTGGTCATGGTATGCGGGTCATCCATATCCCTACTACATTAACAAGTGAGGATTCCCAGGCAGAAGCCATGCATTTTGGTCTAATTCAAAATTAGTTTTCTACTAAGTTCTTCTTCTGACTGTTGGTCAGTAATTTTTTTAGTTGGTTTATGCACACTCAATTTTTTTGCATTAAAAAAAAAAAAAAAAAAAAAAGAATTCCCGGGAGGGGAATAAAAATCCTCAAAAGCCATGGAGAAGAGGAGGAAAAGGAATGAAGGGGCACTTATTTACATTCTGAAATGGCTGCAGATTTCCTGAAACCCTGGTGCTAGAATTCTACTAATTCCATTTTAAAAATAGCTGTGATAACCAGTTATGGGGATTAGCAGTAAGACTGCCAGTGTAATTTTAAAGGTGCAATGAAGGTCGTCTTTGTCACACAGAAACAATGTAGCAAGCTAAATGGGCTGGCTCTCCAGTCTGTGTTACCACTAAAACATGGCTAATATAACATGATAGTAATCAACAAGATTGATTTAATAAGTAATGATCAACAGCAAAACAACACACAATATGCTCTTTAAATGTTTCTCCACCATTTTGGCTTCCTGAAATGAGGTATTTATATTAGAAAGTATTTGTTCACATTTTATATAGCACTTATAAATGGAAAGAGTTCTATTTTAGGAGGAGGGAATGGTGGTGGGTAAGGAAAAAATATTCTTCAATTTTTAGAAACCATCAAATACCCCTTCCCCCCTCACTCACTGACTTACAAATTAATTAGGATGGTTTCTATACCCATTTACTCTCAACGTGCACAAAAATCAACATTTCAAAAGGCTATGCAAGAGTGGTACACTTGATCGTGCATCACTGCTGAGTCTTCAAGACAAGACCCTGGCAGTTGTCTCAAGGACATAAAGACATGTTTTAATTCTGAGGACAGAATCATCAGGAGGTTAGACAACAATGGAAACCCCAAGAGAGATTAGAACCAGAGATTGCCAGAGTGATTTTGATATTCTGTTAATAATTACCAGCTTCCCATGTGAAGGTAACAGTAAATGATTCCACTTGGTTCAGTTAGCCATCTTGCCCCTGCTGGGTCACTGACCTATTATCCAAAATGTATCATATTTGTTCAGAAAAGCCTTAGGGAAGAGATAGTCTACTGATTGACTGATGCCCTAACACATCTGATTCTAAGACCCAGATCGAGGAAGCAGAGTCATATATGGCTTATTTCCCTCCTTTTCTTCATTTTGATACTAGCTATCACATTTATTTGTAAATAATATTGTAAAGCAGAGATCTATATCTGTACTACTTTTTCATCATGTTAGATTGATGTTTAACACTCAAGCCCACCAAAATTTAAAATAAACTAGACATTTTCTTTTAATTCATTACTTAACAGTTACTATATAAACAGAGTACTTTATGATTCAGAAAGAAGAAAACACAGACAAAATTTGAAAATATTGTGGGCAGTATCTAATATATTCAATCAATGCTAACATTTCATTACCATGTCAGTATTTTTTATAAGATTTCTAGCTTAAATTACAGAGCCACAGGTATAGCCCTTACGCCATTCCTGACAGTGCTATGTGTTACTTACCCAGGATTAGCCTCGATAATGGTTATTACGTTTACTTTAACAGCTTGAAACACTTTATACTTATCTTGAAGTACACTTAAAAAATTTATTCAGCTGATTCCTAAGTAAAGGAGACAAGTTAGTCAATATCCTAAGTCTCCAAAGCTCCCTTCAAATGTAATGTTTCATAGTCTTTAAATTTTAACTGTTGTTTATTACTGTTTTCGCTACATTCTCTACAATTTCAGCAGCATCTTAAAAAGACAATGTGTCTATGTACAATGAAAAAAAAACAAAATGGCTTGCAACATGAGAAATAAGAGCCACAGTTGAACTGTACAATATTAATGAGAGTCTGTGGTAAGTATAGCCTCCTTGTTCTGTAACATGGACAACTTACAATTCAGTATCAGCATTATGAATGTGACAATAAAGAAATAATCTACAGGAGTAAAGTAATAGTTTCTACCAAACAAGGCAATTAGAAAATGTTTCACATTTTAACAAATAGTACAAACCACAAGAAACTTGTTTATGGGACCATTCTCCCACCTCATTGATAGAAACAATTTATAAATCTAGTATTTATGAGCTCCATAGCCCTAGAGCCCAAGAAACGGATTTAAAGAACTCTATATACCCAACATGGATCATTTTTACGTGCCTTGATTGTTAATGGATGTCTGCTTTTAATCTCTGTATGACATACAGTCAACTTGCACCTTTCAAAGAGGTCATTCAGTTTTCTAGCAAAGAAGCAACATCATTTAGCAGCAATTAAAGCGCCTTCAAGAAGACTTAAAAAAAATACAATATCCAATTAGAAAAGCCATATTCTTTTTAAACATTTGTACAAGAATAAGCTGCTGAAACTTAGTAATTCAAATATGACATCTGTACAACAATTTACAGTAGAGCTAGAAGGGAATTTATCATTATCCTGCATAGAACTGGTCTGCATTTGGTTACATACTACCACCGTACTTTTTAATGAACATGGCCTGGTAACAAAAGAAAAATACCTGTTAAGAATTCTAATGTGTTGAAAACACTGGGAATATTGCAGTTTCGCGAATTCAATTGACTTCCAAACAAGCAGCTCATTTTGTTACAGGAATAAGTTATCTAGGAACAACAGCTCTCCTTTTAATATACCCAGTGAGAAAAACGGACATGTGATTTCGAGGTACAACTTGGTAAAAAGCCCGAATAGGCGATGACAAAGTTAACTTTGTCCAAAGGTTTGAATGCTCACCACCTTCCATTACTACAAAACAACTGTCATTGTCTCTCCATTCTTACTTTGGTTTCAGCAACAGCTGAATGCTGAAGAATGTATCCAGGCACTGTAGTTTTATGTCTTAGAAATATGTCTCACTTTTTCCCCATGTTTTTTTTTTTTTTTTAAATAATGAAAAACTACCCTTCACATCAGAACTCTCCAGCAACAACCAAATGTATTTAAGCATTATAAACGGTATTTACAATGTTCCCTCAAACAAACAAAAGACCAGTTTTCTTCTCTCTGAACACGCCACTTGTGCTTGTGTGCAACGGGCAGTTATCTTTCACTGCTCGGGTGACCGCCAGAGGCCACATTTATTCACTGTCCATGATCCACGTTCATAAAGGATGCTATGAAGAACTTTAGCTTACTAACAGTTCTCAACCATGTCCTGTGTAAAAAGAAACAAAACAAAACAAAACAAAAAACACTCAAATGCTTTCAAACTTAAGTGTACATCTGGAAACAATTCAAAGGTATCATGCCAATCTTGGAGCAAAGTCAGTAAGAAATTATGCTTGAAGAAGGGGGTGTAGGGGATGCTGCCAGCCCAGTCATGTGTAAGTTTCCTGAAGAATTTGATCTTCTCATGTGAGGGAGAAGATATGGGTCATTTGCCAGTTGGTGCACATCAAATCGATCTTCTTTCCGGTATGCCAAACAGCGTCTTATAAAGGCCTTAAAACAAAAAAGTCAGCAATTAAAATAATCCCTTTCCCTTCTAAACATCAATCAACTCAATCTTACGGGAGGACACACAAGACAACAAATATATCTCATTTTACTGGAAGTGTAAGCATTAAAGAATAATTAATAATAAAAATTATTACTCCAAATCTCTCCAACTCTCACCTCAGAGCCCCTAGTGGCTCAGTTTATAGTCACTGCTTTTACCTGAACCTACTGATGCAAAGTTGTATTTCTGCTTATAAAATTCAAGCGACTTTTTTCCCTTAGTATTTTACTTCTATTAAATTTACCTTCCTGCATGTGTCCAATTTTACTATTAGATTAACCTGGCCACAGGGTAGGGAGCAATTTTTAGACCAAATATTTTTTCCTGTTGGGATTGAGTGAATGAGTTTCTTCCCTTTTTAATTGCACATAAAGACTTTCTTTGTATGAAAGGAGCACTGAAGTGACACTTTAGCTAAGAGTTTTTGTTCCTAGCGTTTTGTTAGCCTGTGAATCATTACACTGTTGAACAGGCTAAATGACAGAATACAATTACTATCTTTTCTTCCCTTTATACATTCTTTCCTTGAAACAGCTTGCTTACCAAAAAAAAAAATCACCCTGAAGTATAACATATTTACATAAAATTACACAAATCATAATTGCATAGCACAAATGAACATGTCTATCTAACTAGCAACCAGATAAAAATAAAGGAGTTTTACCAGAACCTCCTGTATCCCTCCAAAACTCTACCCCAAACTAACCTGGGCAACCACTGTCCTGACTTTTAACATCACTGCTGAGAGTTTTGTTTTGAGCTTTCTGTGAAGGAATCATAGATCATGTTTTCCTTTGCCTGGCTTCTTTCACTCAACATTATGTTTGTAAGACTAATCCATTTTTTTTTAAGCAACAGATAAAATATTTCCAAGGGACAAGTGATAAAACTATTTCGCTTTCTTACTGCTGACACTAGAAATAACTAGCCTGTCTTGAAGTTACTCACTGCCTTATAAATTAATGAATTACAGCATTTTTAGGAATGAATTACTACTAAATGGAAGTTTAACCACATTAAAATATGTCTACAGGTGACCTGGTATGGTGCAGTACAATAAACACTGGACTGCAAAGCTCAAGATCGGTGGTTCAAACCCACAAGCCACTCCTCAGAAACCCTATACAGGGTAGCAGGAGTCAGAACTGACTCAAAGGCACTTAACAACAACAGCAGGACCTTGAACAACACTGGCCAACCAGGGAAGGTTCACTTATCTGAGGATTTTCTTGCCCCGGTGGCAACTGTGGTAAGCTCAAGAGTTACAAGTATCCCCTCAAACACTGTGTGATGCTAAGCATCCTCTGAGCAAGCAGTTTATCTCTCCAGTAACTCTTTCCTCTCAGTAATTCAAGGGGTCAAATGTAAAATATACGCAGATTTTACACTGTGTGGACAGAAGTCAGTGCCCCTAAACTGTGTGGATCCAAAGTCAACAGTATCTTGTACCTTTTTTTGCTTTGAAATTCATAAGTAAATTTTCCTCTAAAACCAAATCTAGCTATCCTTATAATATGGTTACCTTACTTATATTCATTAAAAGTCTATCACTTAACCTTGGAACAACAAGGCTCTGGGATACAGGGATCTAGGTATAGCTTGAAGAGGGTAAATAATACTAAAATCCTTGACTGCCTTATGAATATTAGTTTC
>NW_006408612.1:966172-970151 GCF_000296735.1 Chrysochloris asiatica
TAAAGTGGATAAAGAGAAATACTTTTAGCTGATGGTATATGGAGGGGATTATAATCAATGTAATGAAACAAGTTATATGAATTGTTGAATCTGAAACTGATGATGTGCCCTGTAAACTTTCACTCAATCCACAATAAAAACCTTCAATTAAAAAAAAAAAAAAAAGTCTATCACTTAAACCTTATCATTCTAAAGTTTTTAATAGAAAATGTCCACTCCACATCAGGGTGAAGTACTTGGCAAAGGTGTGTTCTATGGGGAGAAAAGATTTTTAAAAAGTTCCTGTACATCTGCCTGCACCCCCAACCCCATCTCCTTCCTAGATTCCATGATAGAACCAGAAATGGACACATGGGGCTCCCTCTTTGGCATATTGCATAAACTCAACATTGAAAAAAATATATGGATTTTGCTTTGACTAAATTCATTTAAAAGGAGTTCTGGTAGCGTAGTGGTTACAAATTGGGCTGCAAACTGCAAGGTGAACAGTTTGAAACTACTAGCTGTTCCACAGGAGAAAGATGAGGCTTTCTGCTCCCGTAAAGATTTACAGCCTCAGAAACCCTGTACAAGGTCGCTATGAGTCAGAACCAACTCCAGGCACATAACAACAACAACAAATTCATTTAAATCCTGTTCTCATAGAGTCTGCAGCAAGAAACAGAAGACAAGATTTCGATGCTAGTACTGTTAAGATGGAGTCCTGATGTGGTGCTGTGGGTTAATGTGCCAGACTGCAAAACTGTTTGAATGGCAAGGTCAGTGGTTCAAGATCACCAGCTGTTCCTTGGAAACCCTACACAGTGTCACTATGGGTCGGAACCAACTCGATGGCACTTAACAACTGTTAAGATATTTTTATTTCATAAATCTTTTTCTTCCTTGATTTTAATTTTTCCTGTTACTGTAAAATATATTGTCTTTTGCCAAAATCATCTAACTGTCATTCAAATAACACACACACACACAAATACCAAGATGTTGAGATGATGCAATGCTGAGGATTTCCAATAAACTCATGTAATCGAGAAAACTCTAAGTAGTACATTTTCAATTCTGAAACCTAGTCTAACCTTAAAGAGGGCACCATACAGCATCATTTAGGAAGAGAAACTAGAAAAAATAGAAGCGTGTATTTTTCTTGCAAATTTTACAGGACTTAGAAAAGGGACAATTCCACCAGGGGGTCACAGAGAGTAAAAGCATTTCAAGAGCCAATACAGGGCAGCTAAAAGGTCAAGGACATGGATTTGAGTGTGGCAGAAGTGGACACTTGTGAGCCACTCCATTGCTACTTGTAAGTCAGTAAGATCCTAGACAAGGCACTGATTTTTGCTACGGCTTGGCTGGTATTATAAAATGGGATAGCAAAAGTAACTCTACCTCCTCTTAAGTTGCTAAATGACAATGACTATCAAAACAATGTTAAATGCCTATTGGGTTTCTGAAGCTTTAAAACTTCTAAGGGAGCAGAAAGACCCATCTTTCTCCTGCAGAGAGCTTGTGGGCCTGAAGCCCCAACCTTGTGGTTTGTAGCCCAAGGCTTATGAAGCCACCAAGTGCCCTTGTCATACTGTTGTTGTTAAGTGCCTTCAAGTCAGTTCCAACTCACAGAAGCCCTATATAGGGTTTTTGAGGCTTTCTGAATCTTTGTGGGAGCAGAAAGCCTCATCTTTCCCTCTCAGAGTGGCTGACAGACTAGAACTGCAGAGCTTGTGGTTCAAAGTCCAATGCTTATTTTATGAAGTCACAGCACTCCCTCCTCTTAGCACAGTGTTGTTGTTGTGAAGTGCAGTCGAATCGATTCTGATGCAAAGCGACCCTGTATAGCGTTTCCAAGGAGCAGCTGGTGAGCTTCAACTGCAGACCAACCTTGCAGTTCAAACGGCTTTACAGTTCGGCGCATTAACCCACAGTGCCACACCAGGACTCCTAGTACATAGGAAACACTAAATAAGTGACACTTACTATTACTTCCACATCTGAGGTGAAGTTTTCATATAAGCTGATACACAAGATATCAAAAGATGGACCCAGATCTTGTGACTTCCCCTAATTCTCAAAAAAGCAAGTTGGCATGCACAAAGAACTAGAAACCACACTTGTTGTTGTTGTTGTTAAGTGCCGTCAAGTCGGTTCCGACCCATAGCGACCCTGTACAGGGTTTCCGAGGGTGTAAATCTTTACGGGAATAGAAAGCCTCATCTTTCTCCCGCGGAGCGGCTGGTAGTTTCGAACCGCTGACCTTAAGGTTCGCAGCCCGATTCGTAACCACTACGCTACCAGAGCTCCTTAGAAACCACACTTAGGTTCCCTAAAAAATGAATATGATCATAACCAAAGTCTTAAAACAATTCCTTTTCTCAGCGCAAACCATCAGTACTTACTGTACTGATTTCATGAACACCAGCAAACTACTAATAAAGTACTTACCTTGTTTTAAGCACTATTTCTGAAGTAAAATTTACTTCACAGACCTTATTCACATACATTTCATACCTTAGCTTCACTGCTTACAACTGGTTTTACAGGAAACTGAACTTCTGTGGCTTTTAATATTGTGTTTTCTTGAAGGATGTCTTGTTGTGATTGATTGTGACCAAATGGCTAAAAAACAAGGAAGGTAATACTGAGAAATTTCTCTCTCAAAATTTTTAAACATAGAGGTCACTAGCAAATCCTCAGGATTTTGTGTTCTAAAATTTTTACCGCAGTTATTTGGAACTTTAAATAATTCAGATAGAAACAAGGTTATAATTGACGGCAGATAAAGAAAGCTCATCTAAATCAAACTTTAACATAGTCTGAAACACAGAGAAACAGGAGAATTCTGTTCCAATGTAAGTGAAGTAACTGAGATAAAATAGAAACAAACTGACAAAAAATTAAGTCTGACTAGGAAAGACATCCAGAAGACGGATCTGTGAAGATGCCCAAGAATAAAATACTTTGTACATAATAAGCTACAGTGATATAGCCCTAGATTTAAAGTTAGGACACCTAGGTTTGGTTCTAACTTTTTATGAATCTCCAAAAAGTGTCCCTTAACCTCTCTCCCTTATTTAATACATGAAGGTATTGTGGTGGGATGTGGCCTAGATAGTATTCTATGGTAACCTGAAGTTCTGACTTCAATGTATGAGAGGTGTGGGTAGAATTAGGACTGTGTTAGGTGGTATTTTCCTGAGGATGCACAGGGGAAACTCGCCTAGGCCAAGCTAGGGAAGGCAGGTCTGCAGAGAAGAGGAGTAGCTTAGAAGTGGAGAGACTGTTTGGAGGACAATGATATGTACCCTGACTCCTATATTTCTAACACAGAACATGTTAGCACTGTTAATAGTTACTTTTTTCTTAAACCACCCCCACATAGCCCACAATACACACACACATGCAGAATGCCAAAAGCAGGTCAATATTGTGACATTAAAGTTAATTTGATCCATGAGCAAAAGATGGGCTTTCCTTGGAAGAATCTAAATTGACTTCATGTTAATTACACAGCTGAAAAGGTGTCAGTTCACTAACATACCTTTCTACCATAGAGACACTGAAAAAAGATGACGCCAACTGACCACACATCAACCTTGTTGGAAATCTTTGGTGGCTCCTTTCCAACTACAAAACACTCAGGAGGTAAATACCTGTTGTTTTTTGGGAGATAGAAAGGATATGAATTAACAATCAGTAACTTAAAAAAAAAAAATCTTAGAATTCTCATTTACTTCATACAAAAAGTTTCGGACTTCCATCAATGAAAACATTCAATCAGAGACGTTTTCAAGCATTTGCATTCTTATCATTTGACTCTACAACAAAACACACAGTCTTTAAAAATTGTCATTAAAAAACATATTGTTCTCTCCAGGTGAAGACCTGGTTAGCCAGCAGTGTGGCAAGACCTGGGGACTCTTGGGCCCAGAGTCAGTGACATAGCCACAGAGGACTAGAGTGGAGAGTGAAGCGTCCAGCTGATAAGAAG
>NW_006408612.1:970841-974208 GCF_000296735.1 Chrysochloris asiatica
GGGGAAGGATTGCATGGAGGGAATTGTAACCATGGCAATGAGACGATATATGATAGAATGAATGTAAGGCTGATGTTCTCCCATGTAAACTATCACATAATTCACAATAAAACATTAAAAAAAATATTGTTCTCATTTGTCTAATAATTGAAGAAATATTTACCCATCCCTTTCATCATTATTCAAACTATGGGCAGCACTCCTCTTAAAAGCCATACCAAGCCATACCGCATCAGGTGGCGCTCTTTTGTTTAAACCACCTCAGTAGCACTCACTGCTAATAAGACCATATATCATATCTTGTTTGTAACATAACATCTATTATAATCTATCAATAACATAAATTTCACAACATCTGAACTCATTTTTCTCTCCCACCCTCCCAAAGGGGCTCGTCAAAACCATGTCACTTGGTTCCCCACATTGCTTTTTCTTCCCTCCCCTGTGCATATGAGTATGATAAACTCTATTGTTTCCCTAATCACTCCAATTCATCTAGGCACCTTCCACTACTTCCTTCAGGCACACTTGTCCATGCTGCCTTGACGGCCCATCTCTCATGGCCTCACCCTGCAATGACACTAGATGGTGAGCAACTCAGGGGACTCTTATTTGCTATTTAGTTTCAAGTATGTATATCATCAAAAGAATGTATGGTATTTGTAAGTTAAATAATTTTCATGAAGGTAAAAGTAAATTTATCACCTCAGGTGATAAGAGAAATGATCAACTAGAGTTGCAAGCATTGCACACTTCAAAGATTAAAATAATCAAAAAACTTCTTGAAAGAAGACTAAGTTAAGACTCAGTGGGAATACATGCTCTGACTGGTGACCACATTCTTCACCCATAAGGGAAGTGAGGGAAAAACAGCAATGAAGTGGCGAGCTAAGCCCTACAATGTTCAACAGACTCATGTGAACGCGGGTGGAGACCTGGCTGGCCAGCAGTGTGGCAAGACCTGGGGACTATTGGGCCCAGAGTCAGTGACACAGCCACAGAGGACTAGAATGGAGAGTGATGCATCCAACTGATAAGAAGAGAGAGGATATGCGCAAGAACACCCACACTTGCAAGATAATACCCACTGACCTGGCTTCAATGACTGGATGATCAGAGCTCAACCAGAAGAAGAAGAGGAAAAAAACGTAATCTGATACAATTTGATGAACTTGACCTACACCTATGGAAACAAATCCTTACTGCAAGAATCATTCCCACCCCCTCCACACACAGAGTAGACAGGGATGGGCAACTTGGACATTGGCTACCCAAAATGGGGTGGGGGTGGGGGGCAGGCTACAAAGGCAAGAAGTGACTGGCTTATGAGCTTTCAAGAGGGAACCTAGATCCCTAGGGCGTGGGGGAAGGTAGAATCTCCAGTGAGTAGTAACCAATCTGTCAGGGCTGATTGTGAGGGTTGTATATGTAAAGGTAGACATTTTATAGCAAGGAGGGGAGTGATTAACTTTTCAGTCTAGGAGCAGAGGTCCCTAGGACCATCAATGGAGAAGAGCAGAGAGTGGGACCCTACCCAGAGAAGCAGTGATGCCTGAGATGGAGGCAGAGCCGATGATGGGCGCGTGGGGGTGGGGGTGGGGGCAGGCTTGCAGGGTATACCCTTTGGTTGGTTGATGATGCATGGAGGGGATTGTAAACATGTAATGAAACGATATATGATAGAATGAATGTAAAACTAATGTTTTCCCATGTAAACTATCATATAATTCACAATAAAACATTTATTTAAAAAAAAAAATTCTGGAAAGGAATACTAGACCTAAATGAGATCTAATCTTTTATGTTTCAGTTTTTAACTTGCTATGCTAAAATTGTTGAGATTTCAGCAGGATGCTGATTTTTGCAATAAGTGCCATTGAGTTGGTTCTGACTCACAGCGACCTTATATAAGGTTTCCGAGGATGAGTCTGTGGGTTTGAAACACCAATCTTGTTAGCAGTCCAGTGCTTATTCTGCAGTGCCACACAATGATGATGACAGATCTCTTGAAAAAAATTAATGAAAATAATTCTTCTGTTTAAGAAGAACCACCAAGATGACTAGTAATATTCATGATGTAAATTCTTTCCTGTCTCCAAAATCAAAGCTGTTATTTGGTCATTAAAAGTGTGTGTTTGTACAGACATACTCATAACTGAAACAAGAATTGACAAAATGCTATGTTGTTTTAACAAAGCTATGTTGTCTAAAATGGTTTAAACAAGTAGAGCAGTAGTAGAAATTGACAAAAATGACATTGGGAACAGGGGGAGTGATTACTTGGATTTAGTGAATGATTACACTGGAGACCTAAGAGAGAGACACAGACAAATACTCCAAGGTTTTGGATAATGAAAGAATTTGCAAACATATAAATACATATATTCTAAAATTCTGTAAGTAGCAATGTTAAAAGGGTTATGAGAATGTCACAGTTACCAGCTATGTACAGTGACACAACTTTGACTACAGAATTAATTTATTTGAGTACAGTTCTGTAAGGAATACAGTATAAGCTCCATACCTGACAAGACCATGACTCTCTCGTTCCCATACCACACTACCCTCAAGCATAGGCTTCCAGCCTCGGGTCTTATAAGAGGGAAATTTTCCTGCTCTGCCTGACGCTACCAAAGCAGGAGTGAGAGGTCAACAATACAGTGGGGATTCTCCTATAGGTCATTAGTGTCTAATGCAACATATCTGTTCAGGTGAGATATGTTCATAGTCACATTTTGCTCTCATAAACTTGTTTTAATTTTCTTCAGTTTCAGTCTGAACTTGCATAAAAGCAACTGATGATCTGATTCTCAGTCTGCCCCTGGTTTTGCTTTGGCTGATACTATGGAATATCAATTCTTTGTAATGTTATCCACAGCCTATCATGGTCCAAACAGTCCAAAGCCTTTGTATAGTCAATAAAACACAAGTAAACATCTTTCTAGTACTCTGTACATTCAGTGAAGATCCACTGGATTTTAGCAGTGATATTCCTCATTCCACATCCTCTTCTGAATCTGGCAGCTACCTGTTGTAGTCGTGTTTTTAATTATCTTCAGAAAAAGTCTACTTTTGTGTAATATTAAGGGTCCTGCACAATGATTTCCGCATTCTGTTGATCACTCTCTTTGGAATAAACACATATCAGGATCTCTTTCAATCAGTTGGCCAGGTATGCTATATTCCAAATTTCTTGGTAAAGATGAGTGAGCGCATCTAGTGATGCATTAGTTTGTTGAAAAATTGCCATTTGTATTCGGTCAATTCCTGATGCCTTGTTTTTCACCAAGACCTTCAGTGCAGCTTGGACTTCTTCCTTCAATACTATCTTGATCATATGTTACACGTCTTGAAATGGTTGCACATC
>NW_006408612.1:977467-1001044 GCF_000296735.1 Chrysochloris asiatica
GGTATTTTGTGTTGTTGTTGGCGGAGCTCCTTTACCGCACGTCCACCCAATCCGCCATCTTGTTTGTTCTCTGCCTCCTTCTATCTTTTTTTAATGCTTTATGCATATTCAAGATTTTGCCCACAGAATCCCTAATACAAGTCAAGGCTTAAATTTTTTTCTTCAGTTCTTTCAGCTTGAGAAATGCTGAGCGCATTCTTTCCTTTTAGTTTTCTAACTCCAGGTCCTTGCACTTTCATTATAATACTTTGTCTTCTCAAGCTGCCCTTTCGAAAGTCTGTTCAGCTCTTTTACTTCCTCCAGTCACTTTAGCACCAAGCTTCAGAATCTCTCCTGTGGGCCTTTTTTCCTTTCCTGTCTCTTTAATAACCTTTTACTTTCAAAGTATGATGTTCTTGATGTCATCCCACAACTCTTCTGGTCTTCGGTCATTAGTGTTTATTGCAACAAATCTGTTCAGGTGAGGTATGTTCAAGGTCACATTTTGCTCTCGTAAACTTGTTTTAGTTTTCTTCAGCTTCAGCCTGAACTCACATACGAGCAACTGATGATCTGATTCTCAGTCTGCCCCTGGTTTTGCTTTGGCTGATACTATGGAGCTTTTCCACTGTCTCTTCCCACAGATGTAGTCAATGTGATTTCTGTGTATTCCATTTGGTGTTTAAAAAAAGTATTAGCAATGAATGTTATTGGTCTTATAAAATTCTATCATGCAGTCCCCAGCATCCTTTGTATCAATAAGGCTGTATTTTCAAACTACTGATCTTTCCTTTTTGTTTACAATCATCACATTCTAATTACCAGTATTTACGTAAGTACTTTAGTGTTTACTCTTTAAAGTATTCAAGAGCAAAGGTGTATCTGACCCAAGCCTTGGCATAGTTACTTAAATTTAATGATTTTTAACAGCAACTTGGGAATGTGATCACACTCATTTAAAGTTATATCTATGAGCCTGTAGTTCTATTTAGATTTACGTCTATATGTGTATACTCATTAAAAGAATTTCTGAGAGGCAAGTTCAAAGACTAAGAATATGCCCAATTTATCCCCACCTGATTCCACGCCCAACAAAAACCGCAACCACAAGCCCTTAAAGAAATAGCCTGATGCTCATGGTTAGTGTTTGTAATAGTTAAGGTATCATATTTTACAAACATTTGTATTCATGATAAACATCCCCCAACACTGTAGCGGAAACATTCATGAATTCTCCATGTTAGAAGCTTCTGGCTGACGGCTACTGAAGTCATTTGCTAATGTCAGTCTCTCTCCAGCTTCCTGATATCTGCAACTATGAGTAGATGAAAAAAGAATAACAATAGCAGCACTACCCTCACTGCAGCAATCTTAAAGGCTACACGAAAACAAAAACTCAATTCTCACTGAAGACTAGGAGAGTTACAAATCGAGATAATATTGGACTATCAGGGAACACTCTTACCAATAAGTGCCCGCTCCTTGGGAAGTTAGATCCATTCCATCTACACCATAACTATCATCATCCATAATCTTGGACAGACCAAAATCAGTGATTTTGATTTCCCCACATGCTGTTCCATCTACCAGAAGGATGTTTCCTATGAACAAAATATAAGAATCTTTTAATGAAATATAGATAACAAACTCTATCGCTAGCACTTAGGCTCACTTTAAGGAAGTAAGCGTATATTTAAAATGTGGTGATAAAACAAGAACACTTACAGTTCTACTAGTATTCCATTGACGTTTTAAAAACAGAATCTAAAAGTATGATTTTAGATGACTTATTATGACTTTAAAAATCTGTATTTTTCATAGCTTAAAAAACTAATAGACACATTCATTACTTACCTGGCTTAAGATCATAATGTATAATAGGGGGCTTGATCTCATTGAGATATCTTAGTGCATTCACAATCTGCATTACAATAGACCTAGCTTCTTTCTCTGTCATTAATTTATGTTGCTTCAGATAGAAATCCAAGTCATTGCCTTCACAGTATTCTAACACTGTACAAAACCTATAACACCAAAGAGAAAAAAGTTAGAATCACATATTGTATCCTATAATTAAGAATCACAATGGAGAAATATAATAAGGTATATATTTCAGCACTGGACTGCAAACCACAGGTCAGCAGTTCAAACTCACCAGCTGCTCCTCGAAAGCCTTAAACAAGGCTGCTAAGAATCAGGCACTTAACAACAACAACATCACTGTCACAGAATAGAGACTGTGAAAGCAATGATCTTTTACACATAATATGGAAAATAATAACATAGTCAAAAGATAACTAACAGATACAGTTATCTTATTTAAGCGTTTTCTGTATTTGATAATATATACACTGTATTTATTTGAAATCAGGTCTCATATAGATTTTATTTCATTACTACAACACTTTAAGATTTTCTTAAAAATGAAATCCTTTAAGTCACTTACGTATCTGTGTCCAAAGAGAAATAATCATAGAGTTTAACTATTCTGGGATGGTCCAGTTCTTTGTGTATTCTATACTCTCTGCAGGCATGTCTAAGGGAAGAGAATATATTAATTCTCCATATCATATAATTTTTTTTCTATTTATAAGAATAATAAAGTATTCATATTTACTTGTAGTAGTTTTCTTTCTTTTCATCTCTCCAACTTTTATTAAGCTGATGGATCTTCACAGCAGCATATCTTTGTTCATAAAGGTCAAAAGCCTAGGATTAAAGACAAATAACAGATATGACCAAATACTAGCTAAATGACTTAAGAGATTTAAAAAATACACTGGTGATAATTTTTGCAATAATACTGGATTAGAATACACATTACAGTTTTTAGCAATCATCTCAGCTAAGACTATATATAGTTCAGTGACACGTTATCTAAAATGAGATACAAATTCCATGGTGATAAAACAGAACACTGCACCTAATTGAATTTTTATATTCAAGCTTTATTATTTGCTTTTAACATAGACCTGCATCTCTACACTGGCAATAGCAATCAGCAGTCAGGAAAACAGATGGCTGTAAGGCTTTATGTGGGCTGGATAAAGCAAACCTTTTTCTGTTACTTTTTGCTATTAATTCTCCACCTCTTTTCTACTTCTGTGAAAACTGCTAAGTTCCTAACAAATTTCCAACTGGTTAAAAAAATTCCAAACTTTTATTTTGAAAATGTTCAAACATACCTAAGTAGGGAATAGTATAATAAATCCTTGTGTACCTGCTACACCATCTAGTTAAAAGAATCATCAATATTGTGTCAGTCTTGATTCATATACTTCCTATTCTTCATGCTTCCTTCCCCTACCTATTCCCCTGGAGTAGTTTTAAAGCAAATCCCAGACAATGTATCACTCCACCCTAAAATACTTTACTAGTTTCCTCTAAGAGAAAGATCTTAACAACAATTTAACCTAAATAGAAGCAATAAGGGTAAAACAATATAGCAAGTGTCACAAAATTATTAAAGTATGTCACCAATCATAATATAGGGTACAGTAGTTGACCCCACATAGGGCTGAACTGCTGACCTTCCAGTTAGCAGCTCAGTGCTTATCCTACAGCGCCACACTAGGACTCCACAGTTTTAATAAATATCTACTATTTGAACCGCTGACCTTGGGGTTAGCAGCCAAATGCCTGCACCATCAGGACTCCTTACATTAGATTAAGAAAGTTCAAAGTAACAGAAAAGATTAAAAAAAAAAAAGTCATGTGAGAAGTAAAGCAAACAAGTATAAAAGATAAAAAATTCAAAGGCAATTGTAATAAAGGTTAACAGAAGGAAATAAAATTGTAAGCGTTTCACTAGTAAAAAGTTAATTATCAGTATATACTGATTATAATAATTCACTATCTTTTCTTTCCATAATTAGGTGAGTGGGGATATAGTTTCCCATGAAGCTAATATGACAATCAGCCACTGATTAAATAAGAGATAAGTCTGTGTTTCTTGACTTACACTTGGTTTTATTTGTTTCCAATGGATCTGGCAACAATGCCTTTTAGGGACTGTGAACTGTAGTTTTAGTATTTAGGTCAGTTTGGTAGGTTCTCAAATCACGAGTGACAATTTGCATTTTCTAGTTTTTACATAAGCCTTTTCTTGAAAAGTCCTATCTATAGGGCTGGGGCTAAAATCAGTGGCAGAGGACATCATGAAAGCCATTACAAGGCACAGAAGCTGGGCAATAGTTAGGCTGAGACAATGTGAACTGTCTACTTTTGGCAGCTTTTAGATTCAAGTTAGTTTTAGATCCAAGGTGAGCCAATAGAATCGTTATTTCCTACCTGGTTGCCTGGGAAAGCCTACTTTAAACATTAAGTGCCTGAAGATGAACTACCATTGCTAGTTGTTGTACAGTCAGCCCCTAATGCATGGAGATCCCATGCACAACTGAGCAAAACGTTGGCTAGTCCTGCACCATCCCCATGATTGGCTACAAGCAGGACCGTTGAGATTCTTCAGGCCTTTCTTTCTAGTCTGTCTTAGTCTGAAAGCTCCACCCAAACCTGTTCAGTTTCACAGCAACACGCAAGCCTCCACTGCCAGACAGGTGGCTAACATAACGTGAATTGGAGAGCAATCAGATTTGGGTCTCCAGCATAGAATTCTACCACAGAACCACACCACTGTCGCAAAACATTAGAGTCAGAGCAAAAGGAATTGAAAAAGATGCTCAAAGATCATTTTTGCTGGGTGAGGAAGGTGTAACCATCATTTAATGACTTGTTCAAGTAAACAAAACACAACAATACATAGTAAGTACTTGAACCAAGATCAGAATTAAAGTTCTCAGACTCCAAATCCTGTAATTTTTTCTAGAGTCAAAACAAACAATCTAAAAAGTTTTCAGGAAACCAAGGATGCAGTCTGAGTCATTTAACAAAAAGGATTCTTAATAACAATAATGTTGTTAGTGGCCACCAAGTTGATTCTGACCCATGGTGATCCCATGTATGTCTGCACCAGAGTTTTCAACATGTGAATTTGTGGAAGCAAATAGCCAACCAGGCCTGTCTTCTGAGGCACCTCTGGATAACAATCTGCACCATCCGGGAACTCCCAAATAATGACAGTTTACAGTTACTAAGCACCACTGTTCTATGTGACTTGCATGTATTAGCAAAACTCCCTAATGAAGACAGCAAGGCAGAGGATAAGTAATAAGTCCAAGTTCACACAGTAAATAGCATTAATCAGGAATTGAGCCCCATCTGACTAGTTTCTTCACCACTAACAATTCTGATATACAATGAAGTACAAAGCATTACTAGAAGCTTAGCAAAGGCAGACCGAATCTGCTGAGATGCCGAGGGTCAGGGAAGCTTCTAAAAGAACTGAAGTTGAAGGTGAGAATGTGACCTTCAATATGACTTGCTCCTAACTAAAAATAAATGAGAGTCCACTGGGTCTTTTAAATCAACAGAACGGTCAGGTACCCTTTGTAGGCTGGTGTCTACAAAATTAACTGAAGAAGTGCAATACCCCAAAGAAAGGACCAGCTAAGAAGCTCTGAGGAAACAGGTTGTCTCAGCAGGCAAGAGACAATGAGGCCCTGAGCAGCAGAGACAGAGAAGAAGAAAGGGTCATCAACGGATTGGGGAGTGCTTAATGACATTAACAACAACAGCAGGCACCAGGGACTGGTTATATATTGGTGGAAGGCAGTTGAGGGAAATGAAAGCTTCTAATTTTTTTTTTTTACTTGAGGTACTGGGCAGATGACTGACAATGCTATCCACTGAAGTAGGGAACAGTGTTAGAAGAAGGGGTTTTGTACGAGAGGAAAATGATTTCTATTTCAGATGTGAGTTTGAGGTGTCTATGACGCATACAATGTGAGGCTAATAGGCAAGTCAGGTAATTCAGGCATGAATTCAGAAGAAAAGTTACATTAAAGGTGAAATCACATAGATGGCATAACTCAAGGAATGAAAGTGGATATCTTCCAGAGAGCAAATACAGAATGAAAAAGTAGGACTCAGGACTCTGATACTTAAAAGTGGAGAAAAAAGGCATTCTGTGGGGAAAAAAGGTAGACAGGTAGAAAACAAAGGTATGTGAATAAGAAAAATTTCTAAATTTATACTCATAGACTTGCCTTAAAAACGGTAGAAATGCAGGTAAACTAAGGACTTGTAAAGTTTCTGACATATTTCTAAATTAAAGGATACAATTTTTATAGACATATGTATTGTTTTAAATGGCTACCTGCCTATCTGCATTCAAACAGTTGTTAATATCAGCAGGTGACTGGCTAATGGACTAGATACCAAGTTTCAGAGGAACTTTGCAGGTACAAGGATAGTCTTTAAACTCTTATTTCACTATGAGAATCAGGGCATAAAATCAATAAACAAAAGACAAATGCTTCTTAAGCACATACTTCAGTATCTGCTGTATCAGTCTGAAGAATAGAATAAAATTTATATTACCTTATATACTTCACTAAAGCCACCTCTACCAAGCAGATGAAGTAACAAATATCTTTCATTTAACGTTGGGTGATCTTTGAACCTACAGGAGGGAAAAACACTCATGTAAATTAAAACATACAAAAAACCATTCCTTTCCCACTCATTATTCCACTCTTAACTCTTTCTTTCTGTTACTACACTATAACTGAGAATGTCATTTTGAACGCTTTCTTATTTCTTTTATCTACTACTTCTCTACCTGCATGATTATTTTCCATCTTAGGTTTTTGGTTCTTATGGCATTTACCTACTATAGCTAAATATTCGATTCAGTAACCAATTCCAGTACTCCTATGGTGGTGGTGGTGGTTATGTGTCCTGGAGTTGGTTTCCAACTCACAGCGACCCTGCATAAGGTTTCCAAGGCTGTAAGTCTTCATAGGAGCAGAAAGCTTCACCATTCTCCTGAAGAGTGGCTGGTAGTTTTAGACTGCTGACCTTGAGGTTAGCAAACCGACTTGTAACTACTATGCACTCCTACAGAAACCTAACAACCCCCCACACCACTGTGAGCTTGATGACACCTTCTATCTATCCAGCAAGAATTACTTCCCCTGGAAATATATGCTTGCATATTGGAATTAGGGTTAATCAAGAGTTTATAATATTGACCAATCATTAATGTTATTTATAATAAATTGGTCTTCATCATGATTAAATTTCAGTCTTTGGACTTTCATAAAATAAAAATTTAATTTCCAATTCAAAAAAGTAAAGTTAAAAAACGAAACAAAACACATATAGACAATACTACAGCTACTTTTACTGTGGTTGTTAAGTGCCGTCTAATCGCTTCTGACTCACAGAGACCCTATGTAGGGTTTCTGAGGATTTAAATCTTTGAGGGAGCAGAAAGCCTCATCTTTTTCCCTGAGGAGCGGGCTGGCAGACTCAAACTAGACTGTGTAATTCCCAGTCCAGTGCTTATTGTACATTTATTGCAGTTACAATGTATTAAGTGCTTACATATACTAACTCATCAATCCTTTCTCTACTACAGCTACATTACAGAGAACAATGTGGCAAAGAGAGATTAAGGAACTTCCCAAGGTCGACATGGGAATATGACAAGACTTAGTAAAAATGTATTTTCAAACTATGCACTATCTACAGTACAAAAAAATATACAAGCCAATGTTAGCTTTCTAGTTTTGCTACAATTATGCACTTATGTTAAGTGCTGTCCAGTCAGTTTTGACTCACAGTAACTAACCATTCATAGGGTTTCAAAGGAGTGGCTAGTGGGCTTGAACCACTGATCTTGTGGTTTACCAGTTCAGTGTTTATCCTACAGTGCCACACCAGGACTCCAATTATGGCATTAAATTCTATTATTTTATTCAAAATCAGTTGAATACAGCTTCGGTAATTTAAAATTATCTCTTAAATAATTTATAAATGAAACATGATCGTGTTTAGTTTTAAGTGACAATTCATTTACTTCTCATCATTTAGGCTACATCTATACCTACAAACAAGTTTGAACATAACTGATATGCTAATTTTAGTTTTAAAAATGTTTTTAAAAAAGTCGCAGTTTGGCAAAATTTAGCCTAGTCCATAATTCTATTATTTCATCTACCTCACATGCTGGAATAATCTATGTATTTATGAATCACACATACATTACTAATTACAAACAAGTCTTCTTCTAAGTAAGATATTCAAATCTCACAGCAGAAATTTGAACCTCAAGGTCGGTGGTTCAAACCCACCAGCCGCTCCTTAGAAGCCCTGTACAAGGTTGCTATGAATTGGGACTTGACAGCACTTAACAACAATGTAAGTCAAGAGGCTTTAAAATTGAATGACTAGTCTTAAAGACAGTCTGTGCACATATGCCCTTCCCTTTTAACCCATTGCCATCCAGTTAATCCTGACTTCTAGTGATGCTGTACAGGTTTCTGAGGCTGTAAATCTTCATAGGAGCAGGGTATGAAAGGCTGACTTTGTGTCCAGCGCTAATCCTACAACATCATCTACTGCCTTGCTTAGTTTGTTTCTATTATTTCCAGGAAGATTGGTTTAAACTATCTACCAGTCCACAGGTATTCTCCTTCTCTTGACTTTCTTTGTTGTTGTTAAGAGCAGTTGAGTCAGTTACAACTGATAGAGACCCTGTTTAGTGATTCAAAGGAGCAGCTGATAAGTTTGAAACAATGATTTTGCAAATCAAATGACCGTGAGGTCCAGTACTTATCCTACAGTGCCACACCAGGATTCCTGACATCCCTTTCTTTAGTACTTTATATCTATGGTACTCATTTTGATATCCAGGGGTTCAAGACAAGGACTATAATTAGCTTACATTATAGTGGGAGGAAACAAATAGTAAATAACTAAAATAATAAAGGTATAATTCCAGACAATGATAAATACTATGAAAAAAAATCAGGATAAGGATACCAAAAGAACTCCTGGACTGCAGCAGGGAGAGGACTGTATTTTAGATAAGGTAGCTTAGGGATATCCTCTCTAGTACCTATTTCTAATGAAATAAGGAGCAACTACACAGATATTTAGGAGCTCTGGTAGTGTAGTGGTTACAAATCGGGCTGGGAACCTTAAATTAAGGTCAGCGGTTCGAAACTACCAGCCACTCCGCGGGAGAAAGATGAGGCTTTCTACTCCTGTAAAGATTTACACCCTCGGAAACCCTGTACAGGGTCGCTATGGGTCGGAACTGACTTGATGGCACTTAACAACAACACAGATATTTAGAAAAAGAACATTCCATACAATGGAAATTGCCAGAACAAAAGCCCGGAGATGGGACTGCACTTGGCATGTTTGAGGCCAGGTGTCCAGGGGAGGTAAGGAAAATGGGAGTGGCCAGGGACCTGAGAAGATCATTTAAGACCTTTAGTAATCTGAGGAAGAAGTGACATAATCATGTTTATTTTATTTTTTTAAAGGATCAATAGTGGCTGCATAGGGATAATTTAGGGGCAAGAGGGAAAGATGACTTAATAGTTAAGAGGCCACTGCCTTAGACTAGGTGAGTCAATGCATCTATAATTATTGAGGCATAATAATTTATATAATTCCTGTCTGCCATCCAACAAAGAAGTATGGAGCTCCATAGCTTAAAAAAAAACCTAAAATAAAAAATCAGGCAAAATGTAAAATACAAATAATGACTTACTGTGAATTATCTTCATTGTTTATTCTTTTGAGTTCTCGAATATGAAGATTTCTGACTCTTTCCAAACGTTCAAGTTCTGCCTGGATTTCTGCCTCTTCCTGAAAATGAAGAGAGGGGACTATATAGCAAGCTCAATTTATTTCTGATACAAAAAAGGTATTTTTCACGCATGCATCATTTTTTACAGAGATGGTAAGAATATTATATTATAAAGCACCACTGAGTTAAAAGACTAAAGTGCTCTTTTCAAAACCTGAGAGATGGAAAGAGATAAGGCAAAAGCCTATTTCAGGAAACCATACTCCAGATAAAAATCTCTCTAATGAGATGCTGAGTTTTATTCTGACTATAAGAAATCTATTTTTATTATGTCTACATAGGAAATGATGGCAAGGTAGTCTAAAAACAACATAGAACACAAAACAAGCTGAAATTTTTATTTCTCTTCCATTCAGATTTTAATTCAAGAGGAAATAATATACTAGTATAAAACAAAGAAAATGAAATAAAGATATTTTATAACAGCTCAGAGAAAGAAGGTGAGAAGACAAAATTGCTAATTATTCCCAGACTTCAGAATATCTGAACTACATAAATACACACAACACACACAATCTGACCATTTATTACTGATAAATCTTTTTGTAGTCCTAAAGAGACATTAAAAATGTTACAGCCTGCTAAAGTAGAACCTCACTTACCAAATCCTCTTAACTAGGCAAATCCTAAAGAAATTTAGCATTCATTTCATATAGATATTTTTATTAGTATTAGTTTTTTAATGTTGCAATACAAATTTTTATTTTTTAACTAAATATCTAGACAAATAAATAAACGTAACTACCCATTACCACCCACATCATATAAATTAGTCAACATTAATAGTAGTACTGTAAGGATGGGTATTTCAGTAGACAGTTCTATAAATGCTCAATTATATATTTTTGGAGCCTGTATTTATTGAGTAAATAAGCAATACATTACTTACAATCTGTTACTTCAAAGTAAATATGTGCACAATACAATGAACAATTTGAGATAATGCGGAACAGAGGTTATTTCTGAACACAGCATATATCTCTTCTATGACTTTCTATTTTCTTTTAGTGTTGATTTTTTTTAAACCCTTTACACCTCAAAAAATGAGTAATTCTAACATTTACTTGAAAACTGTAAACATTACTACTTCATTCACAGATTAAAAAACTAACTCTAATTATGTTGCTTGCATTCCACTTGACCCTTGAGGCTATTTTTATGATTTCAAAATGAAATTCAACCAAAACTTGTAGCGATATTTAACGTAGATTTAGGTATTACATAACAAATAGAAACTTTCAAAATAAATTTTAAAACGGAAAAACTTTTCTAGAATGTCTTTTGGATATTTTTCTAAAATATGTACAATAAATAGTCTTAGTTTAACTGACAGTTCTTCATTTAATGTGGCTCTTTTCTAACCTTAGTTAGAAAAGAATTATAAAATTGAGTAAGAACTGACAACATAAAACTATGCCCTAAATATGAAAGAATCTAAACTTATTTATACCAGGAAATCTAGGAAACAGTAATTTTTTTCTCTTCATTAACTGATTCTTACAGATGAAGCATGCTCTTCAACATGTGATAAGCTGGTGTAATTTTAAACAATCTGATCAAAATTTGAAGTGCCTATTAGAATGCCAGCTGAAATTCTTGTTTTCAATTTTATTTGAAATTATGGACTGGGGATACTATTTAACCAGTGAATTTACAGAAGTTAAATTTTATTATGTCATAAATGTACAATTGCGAGATTCAACCAGATTATGATGTATATATATACAATTAGAATTCTTTTACAGCTTTGGGTATAATGACAGTAATTAACATCACAAAATAAGTATTAAAGAAAGCAAAATGTGTATCTATGTTAGTAAATTTAAGAAAGGTTTTTTTTCCATCTATAAAACATGTCAAAAGCATCCCATAAAATCTTACAAAGTGAGAGCACAAGTAAGCTTTATTCCATTTTGAATATTCTACTGGCAAGAAAGTGTCAGAGCAAGAGAGAGAGAGAGAAAAAAATATGAATTCTAGGTATTTAAAAAGAAATGCCAAGGAGGAAAATATAACCAAGCCTTACATACAGATAAACACAAATCTTCCATAATCGGTGAAATATATTTAAATCTTTCATCTTATAACTCAGTATTTATTCTATAGTATCTAGAACCTTAAAACAAAGTGACTTTTGGGAAAAAATAATTTTTCAGCTCTAAGAACTTCTCTCAAAAGTCACCAAGGAAAAAAGTAAACTTTTCAACGTAAATGCTACGGTAATACTCTCTAGTACCTTTGTCTTTTAGAAGACGCAAAGCTCAGTTTTGGCCCGACACAACAGTACAAAAGCCTAGAATACAATCACTTTATCTTTGGTGCAGATTACCTGACATTTAACAACAACTGATTTGAGACTATTAAACTCTGCGCCAACATTTAGAATTAATCTTGTTCACCCTGCTCAGAAGAAGCTAGGATGACCAATGTTTAATACTGATCTGAAATCATTATAGAATCCTAATATGCATGTCACTGTTAGGACAAGATTATTACAAGTAAAAGGGAGTCAATCCAATCAGCTACATTGTTGTTGTTGTTAGGTGCCATCGAGTCAGTACTGACCCATAGCAACCTTATGCAGAGCAGAATGAAACACTACATGATCCTGTGCCAACCTCACCACTGTTGCCACGCTTGAGTCCATCCATGCTGCCACTTGGCCAATCCATCTCATTGCGGGTCTTTGTCTTTTTCTCTGACCCTCCACCTTACCAAACATGATATCCTTTCTCCAGTGACTGGTCCCTCCTGACAATATGTCTGAAGTATGAGAGATGAAGTTTGGCCATCCTGGTCTCCAAGGAGCACTCTGGCTGCACTTCTTCCAAAACAGATCTATTGGTGCTTTTGGCAGCCCATGGCACTTTCAATATTCTCCTCCAACACCATAACTCAAAGGCATCAATTATTCTACGGTCTTCCTTATTCACTGTCCAGCTTTCGCATGCATATGAGGTTATCTAAAACACCATGGCTTCTTGGGTCAGGCGCACCTTAGTCCTCAAGCTGACATCTTTGCTCTTCAACACTTTAAAAAGCTCCTGTGCCGCAGATTTGCCTAATGCAATACATCATCTGATCTCTTGATTGCTGCTTCCGGGAATGTTGATAGTTGATCCAAGAAGAGTGAAGGAAGTCCTTGACAACTTCAATCTTTTCTCCATTGATACGGATGTTGTTTAATTGGTCCAGTGGTGAGAATTTTTGTTTTCTTTACATTAAGATGTAATCCATACCAAATGCTGTGCTCTTCTTCATCAGTAAATGTTTTAAGTCCTCTTCTCTTTCAGCAAGCAAGGTTTAACTGGCTTATAGAACTACTTTAGAACCTTTTATGATTAGTGTTTTTCTGACATTTTCTCTTCTGTACTTCATTTAAGGCGCTCTGATGGCACAGTGGTAAAAACACTTGGCTGCCAACCAAAAGGACAGTGGTTCAAACTTGGCAGCCGTGCTTCGGGAGAAAGATGCAGCAGCTGGTTTCCACAGAAGTTTACAGGCCTGGAAACGCTAAGGAGTAGCTCTATTCTGTTCTGTAGGGATGCTAGTCTGTGCTACAGAGTTGGAATTGACTAGATGAAAATGGCTTTTGGTTTTGGGCATTTCATTTCCTTGAGAGAAAGGCAAGTTTCCTTCTCTTTTCAAATGCATACATACATTTGCTGTTCAAATGGGCTCTGATTCATATGGACCTTATGTAACTGTTAAGTGCCCTTAAGTCAGTTCCAACTTAAAGCAACCCTGTAAATGGTTTCTGAGGAACGGCTGTTGAGTTTGAATCCCTGGAACCTGTGGTTCATATCAACCTTGTGGTTGGTTATCCTACAGCACCACAACAGGACTCTACCAACCTATGAATAACAGAACAAAATATGACCCGGTATGTGCCATCATGTTATCATGACTGTTGGTATGTTTGAGTCTATTTAAACACACCCCTAAATAGGACTGATTGTTAAGATGGGCAGGTTTTTATTCTGTCAGTTCCCTACTCTATTTAAGCAAAACACAAAAATAATCTATCTTTCCAGGAAGAAATGAATGTACTAAGGCATCTGATTGGCAAAATCTGAAATTATTTTTTATCATGCCAGTTGATCTTTGTGTCCCCTGAGTCTATGCTCCCCAGCTCTTAGGCCCACGGTCTGGTTAAGTCTAAGAAGTTTTCGTAACTTTGTCCCCTGTATGCTCTACCACGTTCATGGATGTATTTGCAGCACAGGCAAGTACACATAGAGAAATATCCTGTCAAACCCATATACATACCAGGGGGACTTCAAAAAGACCATGGTAAAATTCCATTCTCTTTTAACTCCTTTTCTCCACAAACTCTTTTAAGACCCTTCCATATTACTGAGTATAGTCTCATTCTCTCTCCAACACCTGTTCAGCGTACGTGTCTATCCATGCACTCACTTGTGGCTGGCTGGATGGCTGTGTGCTGTGGAGTCAGTTCCGAATCACAGCGACCCTATACAGGGTTTCCAAGGCTGTAAGTCTTTATGGGAGCAGAAAGCCTAATCTTTCTCCCATGGAAGAGCTGGTAGTTTCCAACAGCTGACCTTGCGGTTCACAGCCTGATTCGTAACCACTACACTATCAGAGTTCGTAGATCACCGTTATTGCAGGATTGTGTATATAAGAGTATGTAATATGAACCTCCGCATCCTATAACTCTTGCACGCCTCCTAGTGATTTCCTCTGCCTCTGTTTTTTTGTTGACTTTCCTATATAATGCCTTCCCCTTTATTGATATGAACATTAACTTAGTCTAGTGTAGACCTTCTTTTTCAGGATGCTGGTGAATTCCATATATTCTTGTAAGTTTTATTTAAAAAGTTTACTTTCTAGTTTTAATTTGAAGAGTCTTCTATGCTGTCATTTCTATGCATGTAAATGGTATATATTTATAGTTCTGATTGGGAAGATGCCAGTGATCAAGCAACCATTTTCTTTTTTGTCTGAAAAGTGATCTTTGGACTGAACTTCCAAACTTGAATTAACTATAATGAGGCTTTCTCATCTTCACTCCCACGAAGATTTAAAGCCTCAGAAACCCTATGAATCAGAACTGGGTCTCTATGAACCAGAACCAACTTGACAGCACTTAATAACAACGACTACAACTATAACCGGAAATGGAACCTCCTTCAGCACCAGAGGATACACTCAGGGGAGAAGCCCTATATTTGTTGTGAGTGTGGCCGAGGCTTTATCCGTAAGTCAGGTCTCCTTTACCACCAGAGGACACACTCAGTGGAGAGGTTGTATATTTGCAGTAAGTGTGGCCGAGGCTTTAATTGGAAGTCTGGCTTCCTTAACCACCAGAGGACACACTCAGGGGAGAAGCCACATATTTGCAAGGAGTGTGGGCAAGGCTTTCTCCACAGGTCAGGGCTCATCAGACACCAGAGGACACACTCAGGTGAAAAGCCCTATGTTTGCAGTGAGTGTGGCCGAGGGTTTTCCCATAAATCAGTCCTCCTTCAGCACCAGAGCACACACTCCGGGGAGAAGTTGTATGTTTGCAACAAGTGTGGCCGAAGCTTTCAGTGGAAGTCAGGCTTCCTTTACCACCAGAGGACACACTCAGGGGAGAAACCCTATGTTTGTAGTGAGTGTGGCCAAAACTTTAAATGGAAAGCAGGCTTCCTCCACCACCAGAGGACACACTTACGAGAAACCACATGTGTGCAAGGATCATGCACAAAGCTTTGCCATGAAGTCTGTCCTCATTATGCCCCAGAGGACACGCTTAGGAGAGAGGCTACGTATTTGCAGTGAGTGTTGCCGAGGTTTGCCCAGAAGTCAGTTCTTAGCCACCAGTAGACACACTCAGAGGAGAAGACCAACAAGCGTGAGGAGTGGGAGTGAGGCTTCGGCTTGAAGCAAAGCCTCCTCAGACACTTGCGGCTCACTCAGGAGAAGCCCTGTTTGCAGTGAGTAGGGCCGATGCTTTAGCCATAAGCCAGACTCCTCAAATATCAAGTGACATGCTTAGAACATGAGTGTGACTGAAGCTTCAGCTGTAAATCACTCCTCCTTCACCATCAGCAGGCAGATTAGAAACTCTGTATGTGCAGGGAGAGTGGGCCAGAATTTGGGGAAAGGACAGACTTTACTATATGTTGAAGAATAGCTATTTTTGGGCAGTGGGAGGATCGTTACGAGGGCAGATGGTTTAGAACTAAGTTGTACCTTTTAACTATTCCAAGATCAAATCATTTACTGCTTTTCTTTTTCAATAGTGGAAGGTATTTTGAATGAACTAGAAAAAAAAATTGTTTTTGAGGAAATGTGGATTTTGATACAATTACTGGGACACTTGGAGTCCTGGTGTAGCACTGTAGGGTAATCTCTGAATTGTTAATGGAAAGGAGCTGGTTACGAATCGGGCTGTGAACCTTAAGGTCAGTGGTTCGAAACTACCAGCTGCTCCGCGGGAGAAAGATGAGGCTTTCTACTCCCGTAAAGATTTACACCCTCGGAAACCCTGTACAGGGTCGCTATGGGTCGGAACCGACTCGACGGCACTTAACAACAACAACAACAACTGTAACTAATAGCTAAGATAACCTCTGAGGTTCCTCTCCATTTTTTTTTTTTTTTTTGAATTCCATTGCTTCTGTGGCTGGATTCCTATTAAAAACACTAAAGAAGTCAAATACATTTTACCTCTAAATATTCCTTTTGGTAAATGAACATCATCTACTGTATCAAACTGCTGCTGCTACTGTGAAGTGCTGTTGAATATGTACCGACTCATAGCGACTCTATGTAGGGCTTCCGAGGAGTGGCTGGTGCTTTTGAACTGCCGGCTGTTGCCAATTGCAGTTAAGAGTACAGTGTTTACCCTACAGCACCACACCAGGGCTCCCTGATAGTGGGACGCAAACTATAAACATTGGGAATTATTTTTATCTACAGCTAGTTTCATGATCCCTCAGTCATCTTTGATAGAACCCATTTATAAAAAACTGGAAGCAGTAGTAAAGACAAAACATCAAGCTTAGAATTCCAACATTCTTCTTGACATGTTTCTTGCCTACATAAGTCAGGAATAGCTCATAATGTCCTTCATGGACAATGGCTTAGCAATGACTTTTTCTAGCGTAATGAGTTCTCACTAGAATGCCACTGAAATATATTGCCTACTACTGTCCTCTTTTATGTTCTACAGAAACACATAATATACAAAAATATGTTGGTTTTAACAGAGAGAAAAACTCCAAAAAGATTTCTTGTAGTCATGTCATAAAGGTGAACACATAAATTTATTTAGAGGTTAAACCTTCCAGCACTATACTTATTATTTTCATATTTGTATTCAAACCTAAAGTGACAAGAAATGTCACATATGCAAACTTATTGTGGTCAGGCTAAGGATTAGATAGACGAGGTAGCAAGGGTATTCTAGAAAGAAAGACCAATGGGAATATATCAAATTCCAAGGATATTTTGGAATCAATTCACCTAAAACCAAGGCCCTGTATTCTCCACTGTTCAAAAGGCTTTAGACAATCCACTGTCTTCCATTTCAACAAGTTGCATGGCCAGCCATGAAGGAGTGAGCAAAGAGCTGTGCACTTGTTCTTGACCTGTAAAGATTTCATCATGGAAGGTTAATACTGATGCTGCTGCTGCCTGATACTGGTTGTTTCTCTTTGCAGGTGCCAATATCGATCAGAGAACGAACAGGAGGTCAGTGGCAGAGTTGTTGCTATACTGTTATCTCTTCAGAACGGAGGCACAAGGAGAGATGAATGCCACATCACAAGGAGCAAAGGAGAGAGAGAGAAAGAAATGGTATCAGGTGGCATGTTGGATGTGATTTTTGTTTTAGTAGATTGTGATGACTAAATTGTTTAGTCGATTCCTTCAGTTTGCAAAGATACATTTGTGGTGCTGTTGATGATTCTTGACTAATCCTGTTCCAATTACAAACTGGTTATGTTTGTACAATAAAACTAATGGAACTTACATTCAGGGTTACATAACACACACACAACCTCATAAATTAACAGTCAGTTCCTACATTATTTAATGTTCCATACTAAGATGTCAAACCTATATGCATTCTCTCCAACTAACTAAGTATTTAAAATCAAGATGAGAAGAATTGAAGACTGGCTAATAAACAGCAACACATATGCTGTGTTAACATGCTGCTCACTTCACAAACATCACCACCACCAGCAGTGCAATATAGTTTACGGATCCTAAAAACTTTCTCAACTTTTGCTTCCTCACCAAACAAGCATTATGATTTGTTAAGTCTGAATGCTTTAAATACAACAATGACCATGGAGAAGTCTTGAAGCGGCACTGTAGGATTAAGTACTAGACCACGAGGTTGATTTGAACTGCAAGGTCAGTGGTTCAAGCTCACCAGCTGCTCCTGGGAAACCCTATACAGGGTGACTATGAGTCAGAACCGACTCTATTGCACGTAACAACACCACCACTATGGAGAAAATCTAATACAAAAAAGTTGGGTGCTCAGGGATTTTTTTGAGCTACTTCTTTTAGAGTTGATTTAGTAACAATCCTTGGAAAACACATCCCTATAGTTTTCATAAACTCCCAATTAATGGCATGAACCATACAAATAATAAACTATTAGAAACTCTAATAACCAAGAAAAAATTGCGTTCCCATAACTAGAACTTATCAAGACTGGTACCAAAACAGGAACAATAGAAACAAACAGGTAGACGGTTTGTGACTTTCCTTATACCCACAGATTCAATAAGTGGCACAAGTATATAAAAAGGTAGGGAAGTAGCTTCATCTAAAAGGAAACACTTTGCAAAGATTTGAAATAACTCTCTTTCTAATGATAAGCTTTTAATAAATGATAGTTAGAAAGTGTGTGAAGTAATTACTGGTCGCAAAAAAAATCTACTTTACTTTTTTCTGGAATAATTTATATATATATGTTGTAGTTGTTTTTAAGTACCGTTGAGTCGAATCCAACCCATAGCAACCCTGTATAGGGATTCCAAGGTGCAGCTGGTGAGCCTGAACCACCGACCTTGTAGTTCAGAAGACTTTGCAATCTGATGCATTACTCCAGAATGCCACACCATGACTCCCATACAATTGTGCTATATGAAATCCCTAAGATTATAAAAGATACAATTATTTCAAGAGTATCAACACTTTCTACAAAAAAAAAAAAAAAAAAAAGAAAAATACCCATAGTTTTTCAGCTGACCGCCATAAACAAAATTACATGAACTTCTGAGCCCAAGGACACTGACCCCCTAGCCACTGGAGGCTAGAATTAAGAGTAAAGCAGTCAACTGGTCTTTGAGGGCGACGGTATATGTGAACTCCCAAACTTCCCAAACTTGCAGATAATACCCATTGGACTTAGCCTGAATAGTTTACTGACCAGAACTTGACCACATGACAATAAAGAAGTTTGACATAGGGAGCAAGCGTAAATTTCTACATACAACCTGATGAACTGGACCTTTGATTATACATGAAGTTGCCTAAAATCCCAACCAAAAGGCAAGGACTCTTCATATCAAGGATCAAGCATGGACCCCCACCCAGTTCACTGGATTGATAGGGATGGGCAACTTAAAATTTGGGGTATCAAAATTGGGAGGTTACAGGAGTCCTGGTGTGGCACTGTGGGTTAATGTGCCAGACCGCAAAGCCTTTTGAACTGCAAGATTGGCAGTTCAAGTTCACCAACTGCTCCTTTGAAACCCTATAAAGGGTCACTATGGGTTAGAACTGACTCAATGGCATTTAACAACAACAACAACAAAGGCACAAAGTGGCTGGCTTATAAGCTTTCATGAGGGTGTGTAGTGTCAAACCAAAGGGTAAGATAGAATTCCCACTGAACAGTTTTCCTTTTGTCCATAAAGGTCTGGTGATGAGAGGGATAGATTTAATGATTCAACTGTAAGTGTTATAAAGTTTAATGGCAAGTAACACAATTATCATAATTGTAAATGTAAAACAGGTATAACTAAAAGGTGGGATCAGTTAATCTGTAATTTGAGGAACAGAGGACCCTAGGGCTATCAAGAGTGAAGAGCACGAGAGGAGCGAGGAATCTTAACCAGAAAATTAGTGACAACAAAGATGGTGGCAGAGGCGATGGCATGGAAAGACAGAGCAGTAGAGGACTATAGGCCCATGGACAGTAGAGGACTATAGGCAATGTGCCTGCAAGCAGGAGGCTGGCTTGCAAAATGTGCCCTTTGAAATTTAGATGAATATATATTTTCAATGCAGTATGTGTATTAAAAAAAAAAAAAAAAAGCTAATAGAGGTAAATATTGTTAACTGATGGTGCATGGAGGGGATTGTAATTATTTTAATGATTTGCTGAATGTAAAACTGATGAGCTGCCCTGTAAACCCTTCACTCACTCAATTCACAATAAAAGCTTTAGGAAAACAAACAAACAAAAACACCACTTGGTGGCTTACAAGCTTTCAAGAGGGAACCTAGACCCAGAGGGCCTGGAGGAAGGTAGAATCTCCAGTGAGTAGTATTCAATCTGACTAGCCGGGGCTGATGCAATGAAATACAGACGGGTCTCTTGTGATACAACAGTGAATAATTATCAGGACTGATTGTGAGGGTTGGAAATGTAAAGGTAGACGTTTTATAGCAAGGAGGGGAGTGATTAACTTTTCAGTCTAGGAGCGGAGGTCCCTAGGACCATCAAGGGAGAAGAACAGAGAGCGAGACCCTACCCAGAGAAGCAGTGATGCTTGAAATGGAGCCAGAGATGATGACGTGGAGCAATGGAGCAGCTGGAGATTTTAGATCCAGAGAGGGAGAGCGACTGTGTGCTGAAGACCTGGGGGGCACTGGGCAAGGTTTGCATGGAGGGGATTGTAACCACGTCAATGAGACGATATATGATAGAATGAATATAAAGCTGATGTTCTCCCATGTAAACTATCACATAATTCACAATAAAACATTTAAAACAAGACAAAAAACACCACTTGGAGAGTGAAAATCAATACATCAGCTAGTAATAAAGAAATATTCTAGATGGTACAATAGTCCCTAACATAATTCTCAAAGAAGGTTAGTATGTGAGAGTAAAAGAGAATGTATTTGTGTGTGAAAATTTGATAATTAACTTAAAACTGCCCACTCTTTTTTTGTAATGAACAAGAAAGAAATGTTTCCCAAAAGAATTAGGATAAAGTAATCCCTTTAATACTCTGAGATGCAAAGAAAACTACAAGCGAATTATTCTTCTGAATAAATAAACAGTATGAGTAGAACCAATGCAGTAGGAGAAAAGAGTCCAATCCTAGCTTTTTTCATCTAATAGCTATTATTTTAGAAAAATGTACAAAAATCTTGGCATTCAAAGAGTTAACATAATGTTCACTCAGGAATAGCTTCAACGTCTCTTCAAATGCATGTATTCCATAAAAGGTAGTATTATGTAATTCTGCTGAAACAGGAATTTGAATTATAGCTGTATCATGCAGAAATAAGTCACTTACAGAATGAATAAGCCTAAAATAAACCTCACAATGTATAGTCTCAGCTTAGAGGCCCTCATGGCATCATTTAAAATTCTTACTTTTACAGTCATATTTGAGTGTATTTTATTATGAGGGAAAGTATATGCTAAAATGGTATTCCTGGATATCTTGGGGATATATGCCTTGTAAATGTCAGGACTTACAGTAACCACAGCTGTAATGTAGGGATAATACCTAACACAGTGAGATAGAGTATATAAAAGTGCTTTTATTATTTTTTAAACAAATTAGAGTAATTGCATAAAACAATATTAAATAAAAAGTAAATATTAAATTAAATTATTTCTTCTGTTTTGAAAAGATGCTAGACAGTGATTTTCTTAATTTTAGAATACACAGCTGGCAAGTCCTTAACCAAGTTTACTTTTCCTTTTTGGTGACAACTCTCACAATACTATTTTATTCACTTCTTTTAGTCACTTTTACAGACTCCTGCCTCACTAACTTTTCTTTCTTAATCACAATGCAACAACTTTGGAGCTCTTATGTTTCTAAATCTACAGGGCAGCATAGAAAATTAACGGAACTCTACTATTTACTTAATGTAAACTTGATTATTTATTCAATGTTAAATATACCTTTCCATATTTCAGTTGTTGTTGTTAAGTGCCATCGAATCAGTTCCAACTCATAGGACCCACTGGTGGGTTTGAACTTCTGACCTTGTTGTTAGCAGTTCAGTGCTTACTCTACAGTGTCACATCAGGCCTCTTGTATTTTAAAATATCTACTCAATTATGATGATGATTAGCATTATAAACTGTAATTCATGTCATAAATGATCCTTTTCAAGAAAAGCAAATAGGCTTTTCATTATTCTATGTCCAGAGATCATGAGTTTCCCTCAATGAAAGGGAAATTGCTAATAAACTTAATTCCGCCTAACTATTAAGCACATTTATTAAAGGGAGAGCTAGAAAGTAAGTGAACGAGTCACCACTGTTAATGCAAGAGTATGCCAGGCTCCAAATCTAAATCCTAAACTTTATACACCAAAAGGAAATTTTCTGTACAGGTTCCACGAACATCAAATACTCAAGAGTTCAGAATCAGCTGATGGCAGAAGCTATACAGTTAATTACAAACCACAGTCCAGTTTATTTCAGTTTAATAAACCCAGGAGTTCAAGGAGCTGATAAGACAGAAGTGGTAATACCTTTCCTCTTGACTCAAACCTGTTCTCTGTGTTAAAAGTCCTCCAATCTACTACCTCTTCTGCAGAAAACAGAATGATTTATTTTCTAACTGTAAAGAGCTCTGGTAGCTCTGGTTACAAGTTGGGCTGTTAACCGCAAGGTCAGCAGTTCGAAACAAAACCAGCTGTTCTATAGAAGAAAGATTGGGTTTTCTGCTCCTGTAAAGATTTACAGCCTCAGGGTCGCTTGAGTCTCGATGGACTCTACAGCACACTACCACCATTTTATAACTGTGGTTTATAATGCCAAATCATTTTTAATTTACTTTTTAAATGTAATTTTGTTAATTATTTAATTGTGCAATTCAAAATTTAATACCCAATGGAAAGCAGGCAAATGCTATTTTTATTTGTGCTCTGAACAACTTGCCCAATTGTTTTTATTTATCACCAACAACTTTCTTTGTAATGCATTCAGTCTTACCAAGAGAGTGTGAGAAGTCAAGACATGAGAGTATGTTTCAGCTTCATTACTTCATCCAGTCTCCCAAAATACTCATTACAACATTCAAGGAGAAAATGAAACAAAACAAATTTGTGCTGTAAACTGGTTAAGAAGGCAGAGTTAGAAATCTAAGCCTGTCCAGTAAATGGTAAAAAGATAGAAAAAAAAAGAAAACAACAAGATTACAGAGGGTCTAGGCATTAGAAAGAATGAGTAAGTACAGAAAATGCAGAAGGCTAACCCTGAGAAAGTAGATAACATGTAGGTTAGAAGAGTTTATAAATGTTTACACATATATAACTTATAAGCATTATCTCACTTTATAAAAACTGTAGTGTTTTACAGAGAACAAGTATCTTCAAAGTACCAGGAAAGCTTTAAAATCAACCAACCACCAACCAACAAAAGTAAAAAAAATCTTCCTCTGAAGTCTTTAAAAATTAAGTATTTTCCTCAATTCAAACAGCCAATTCCTATTTCAACATCTTTCTAATTCAGATCTTATAGAACACATTTTCATAAGGCACACATGTAAAAAGCCATAACTGAAAGAGTAATTACATATATATGTATGTTGTTGTTGTTGTTAAGTGCCATCGAGTTGGTTCCGACCCATAGCGACCCTGTACAGGGTTTCCGAGGCTGTAAGTCTTTATGGCAACAGAAAGCCTCATCTTTCTCCCGTGGA
>NW_006408612.1:1001144-1018541 GCF_000296735.1 Chrysochloris asiatica
TGGGAGAACTCTGGTAGCGTAGTGGTTACGAATTGGGCTGCGAACCTCAAGGTCGGCAGTTTGAAACTACCAGCGGTTCTGTGGGAGAAAGATGTACAGGGTCGCTATGGGTCAGAATCGACTCGACAGCAACTTAACAACATATATATAAAAATAAATGAACAACAATCCTCCAATCAAAGCTTCAAGTATGTATACTTAGTATTCTACTATTACAAAAGGTTGGTAGGATAACAATTGGAAAACTTTTATAAAGGAGGTGCAAGTGGTTTTGTCCTTGTTTACTAGCCCAAGGTTGGTGGCTTGAGACCACCCAATATGGCACCACAGGAAAAGGTCTGGCCATCTGCTTCCATAAAAATGACAGAAGAAAACCCTATGGAGGGGCAGTTCTGTTCTGTACCACGACGGGCCTCCACAGATCAAAACTCATTCAACAGGGACAGTAACCATACGTGTTTAAGAATTTATTATCAAAACTTTAATTGGGCAAATACTTGTGACTCTGTAGTTCCATAGTAGCTTCATCTTTTATAGAAAATAGACTAAAGTTGACTACCATATTTCAAAGAGCAGGAAAAACTATAAATAAATATAATAGAACAAAATGGAAGGGCAAAAAAAAAAAAAAAAAAAAAAGCCCAAAATAAATAATTTTAGAATTCACAATTCAAGTAATGTAGGCCAAAACTTTTCTAATCAAGGCGTACACAGATATGACATAATAAAGAACACTAATGCAAATGAGAGGCACCTTGGAAGAAAAGCCTGGCAAGTTACTTCCAAATAATTAGCCACCGAAAACCCCTTGGAGCACAGTTCTACTATGAGTCAGAACAACTTGACGACAACTGGTTTTTGGGAGATATGTATTATACAATATTTCTGTTCCCTGTAATTAAATGAAAGAGTTCACCAGCATGTTGAAAACATTCCAAAAAACTACTTAGTCTATTGTTAGAGTTATAGCTGCTACCAGAATAGGTTTCTTTGTCCTACCCTCACTATCCCAGGGAGATTATACTTCACAGATAACTATGTCAATTCATTTACCAACTCAATGTGGCTGTAATTCAGCCTATTTAAAAAAGGTAAAGTAAGTTGACAAGAAGAATCAGAATAAAAATTAGGTCAAAGAAAAATGATTTACAAGTTCATCAGTACCTACCACTTTGAGGAAGAAAATATACTGTTAGAAGCTGTAAAATTATACTAATAAGAGCTATAAAAACAATGAATTGATTAGTTTCCAAGTTCATAAAGTACAAAGCATATTATACATACAAAAATTTGTTATTGTTAACACACAGTAGCATTTTTCTAAATTATATTACTCTATACTACTGGAGTCCTGGTGTGGCGCTGTGGGTTAATGCGCCAGACTGCAAAGCCGTTTGAACTGCAAGGTCAGCAGTTCAAGTTCACCAGCTGCTCCTCAGAAACCATATACAGGGTCGCTATGGGTCGGATTCGAATCGACGGCACGTCACAACAACAAATAGTTTCTTCGAAATTTTCCCATATTCGTATTTTAATAGAAACATTCACTCAAAAGCTTAAAAATTAAACTAAACAATGAGTGTTTAGACCCTAACATTTATTATGAAACAGACACAAACAATATGGAATTTTACATTTGATCTTCATGAAGCATTTTTGCAACAAAAGCTGTTATTTAAAAAGAATAACCTATAGACCCTAAGGTCTAGACAGGAATCACTCCATTACAGGGACATGGTATATCAGCATTACAATGTTTTTAAGTTGCTGCAGGTAAAGGAATGTTATTTTAGCATGCTTAACATAAAAAGACAATAAATGTCTCTCTCACCATCCCCCTATTTTTGATCTGCAATTTTAAATTTGGTAGCTTTCTTAAATTTTGGCTCCCTAAATTAAGAGACCTGTAACACAGCTCTCAACAACCCCTGACAACAAATTAAGATAAAATTACAGCAGTATGTTTCACATACCTTTTTGAGATGTCCTAGTCTAAGTTTGAAAATTTCTTCCTGTTCATGATATTCTGCCAAGGTCAACCTGTCAAAAATAAAATGGTAATGCTTGATATTACGATTATTACTATTACTTCTTAGTGTAAGTAGCAAAATGGGGTACAATTAATGGAAGGGAAATGTTAAAATATTAATAGCATTCAGCCTAAAATATATAAACCAAATGACTTTTAAGACAGTCTTCATAACATATTTGCTACTTATAAATGGAACAATTAACTAAATTAATTCAACAACTACTTAATAAGTACTATGTACCAAGAGATATTCTAAATCCTAAGGATGCAGCAAAAAACAAAACAGTTTCTCTTTACATTTTAGCTTAAGGTTACACTCTGTGGAGGGGGTAAGGAAGCAGACAATTGATAAAAGAAGTAAGATATTTGCAAATAACAGTTAAGTATGAAGAAGAAAACTAAAAAGGATGGCATGATAATGACTAATTGTATTCCTTTCCTTTGGGACTAGTATTAGAAGCAAGTGCAAAGACCAAGCTTAGCATGTAAGAAAGCAAATGCAAGCATCACCAAGAATGTAGTCAAGACAGACTGTGAGTAGTAGGAGAGGTAACCAAGGGCCAGGTCATGCAGACTTGCAAGCCAAGAAAAAATTTGAATTTTACTCTTAAGAGTAATTAATGGGAAATTAAGCAAAGGATATCAGTCTTGTGTGAGCACTAATTTAAAAAAAGACAAACAGACTTCAGAAGAATGTTAAATTCCAATTAAATAAAGATTTCTAACTTTCTCTGCTTCAGTTTGTTCAGAAAAAAATAAACAATATAAAAAAGTAGTAAAATTATAGCCAAAAGACCATATTCTAATTCTTAAAATGATTAATAAAACGAACAAACATACAACTACCTTTTAGATGCAGCTTTCCGGTAATTTCATTACAAAAATTTCAGATACTTTTAGAATTAAAAAAATAACCAGTTTAATGCATGTCAAACTATAACAAGACATAAGTACTTTTTAACATTTTCTAAGAAAAAATAATTTTGTATTCTGATAAATAACAAAACCACTCTGATACCAAGTAACTGCCATTTCATAGTCTAACTGTGAAAGAACTACTTTTATATATAATATTACATGTCTTTCTTTGTTCATTTACTTATATATTCTGAGCGTATTCAGTTAAGCTTCTAACCCAAGTATGATCTCATTATGGTTGGTCAGGCTTTCAACATTTTGTATAAGTAATATTTTCCTTTTGCTAAGTGATAGTTAAATGGACTAATTCTTTAAAAAGGGATTCAATGGAAACAAACAAAAAAACTCCAAAAAATTCAACAAGTAGTCTACTAGACATAATCTTAAGAGTGAAAAACTATATATTTTGAATGAAGTCCTTTCTATCCTAGCTTCTGCTACCATAACTGCTTGATTTTATCACACTGACTACAGTTAATAATTGATAGCTGCAGTAGTTGCTTACAGAAAATTTACAGAATAAATGTGGCAATGTGAATGTAGATGGGTTTAGAGAGGGTGAAGCCAATGAAGTTTGAAACTAAAATTGGTAATATTTAAACTAATTCAATGAAGAGAAGCGCTAGAAATTATGGCAAATAGCTTCTGTATATGCGTATGTTGTTGTTGTTAAGTGCCGTTAAGCCGGGTTCCGACCCATAGCAACCCTGTAGAGGGTTTCCGAGGAGCAGTTGGTGAGTTTGAACCACGAACCTTGCAGTTCAAACGGCTTTACAGTCTGGTGCATTAACACACAGTGCCACACCAGGATACCGTATATGCATATAAGCATCTGATATTTACTTACCTGCATAACAATATCATTTCCTATTCTAAAAGTATGGCTTTAGACCCATTGTTAGCCCATAAGATGGATTCAAAACAAATTGTTTTAAGTACACAAATTTGTTTTATTTGAATTTTCTAAGCTCCTGGTGTTTTCTCCATATTGAGGTATAATCCATACTTAAGACTGCAGTCTTTGATTTTCATGGGTGTTTTACATCTTCTTCAAGGTTGTATCATCTGCATACTGCAGGTTGTTAATGAGTCAGTCCTGATGCTAAGTACTTCATAAATCTATCTTCTTGGATAATTTAATCAGCATAGATTGTATAAGCATGGTAAAATTAATAAACCCTGGCATACTTTCCTGACTTTAAGCCATTCAGTATCACCTTGTTCTGTTCTAACACCTGCCTCTCAGTCTATGTACAGGTTCCTCAGGAGTCTAATGTGTTCTGGAAGATCCATTCTTTGCAGTGTTATCCAAAGCCTGTCATGATCCACATAGTTGAAAGTCTTTGCATAATCAACAAAGCACAAGTAAGTATCTCTTTCTGATATTCTCTGTTTTCAGCCAAGACCCATCTCTCATTCCATGTCCTCTTCTAGATCCAGCTTGAATTTTGGGCAGTTCTCTCTAGTTGTACTGCTGCAGCCGTTTTTTAATTATCTTCATTTTATTTGCATGTGATATTGATACTGTTCAATGATTTCTGCTGGGTTACCTCTTGTGAAATGGGCACAAATATGGATCTCTTCCAATTGGTTAGCCAGGTAGCTGCCTTCCAAATTTCTTGGTGTAGATGCTGAGCACCTCTAGTGCTGTATCAGTTTGTTGAAAGATTTCAATTTGTATTACTCCAAATGGAGAACACATAAATCCTCACAGCTGGACCAATGAATGACATCAATGATAAATGAAGAAAGGATTGAGGTTGTCAGGGATATAATTTTGCTTAGGTCCACACATTTGACAGTTGTGGAAGCAACCGTCAAATCAAATGACATGTTGCATTGAGCAGGTTGGATGCACAAGACCTCATAGGAGTGTTCAGAAGTGTGGATGTCAGTTTGGGGACTAGGATGAGCCTAACCCAAACCATGGTATTTTCAATAGCATCATATGCATGGGAAATTTTGGCAATGAAAAAGGAAGACCATAGAAGAATTGGTGCATTTGAGTTATGGTGTTAGAGAAGAGTATTTAAAGTACCATGGACTGCCAGAACAAATAAATCTGTGTTGGAAGAAGTACAGCTATAATGCACTTTAGGGGCCAGGATGAGACTTCGTCTCTCATACCTGAGACATGTTATCAGAAGACACCAGTCCCTGGAGAAGGACATCACACATCGTCAGCAAAAACAAGGAAGATAGCAAGGTGACAGCAGCAATGGACTCAAGTCTAACCACTGTAAAGATGGCACATGACCAGGCAGTATTTCATTCTGTTGTGCATAGGGTTGCTGTGAGTCGGAACCAATTTGATGATACTTAACAATGAAGATCCTGGTGTGGCACTGTTGGATAAGCACTGGACTGCTAAAAGCAAGGTCAGTGGCTCAAACTCGCCAGCCGCTCTTTCGAAACATTATACAGGGTCGCTATGATTCAGAACCAACTTGATGACAATTAACAATAAATAGCATCATATAGGAATTAATATGAGCCCTGGGGATACACTGGTTAAAGCACTTGGCTGCTAACCAAATGGTGGCTGGTTAGAACCCACTATTTGCTCCACACAAAAGAGATGAAGCAGTCTGCTTTCCTAAAGATTTATAGCTTTGAAATCCAAGGAGGCAGTTCTACTGTGTCCTAGAAGGTCTGAGTCAGAATCAACTTAACGGCAGTCCATTACTATTTTTGGTTTATACAAGAATCAAATGTAATTCTGTACTTTTACATGACATTGAGGTCACTTATCAGTAACCTGCTAAAGCCATTTGAACTGCAAGGTAGGTGGTTCAAGCTCACCAGACACTCATTGGAAACCCTACACAGGATCGCTATGGGTTGGGACCGACTCGATGGCACTTAATAATAACAACAATAACTAAGTTATAAAGCAGAGTTAAATTTGGTATTCATAAACTAAAATGAAGGAGCTACTGGTAGCGTAGTGGTTACGAATCGGGTTGCGAACCTTAAGGTTAGCAGTTTAAAACTACCAGCGGCTCCACAGGAGAAAGATGAGGCTTTCTGCTCCCGTAAAGATTTACAGCCTCAGAAACCCTGTACAGGGTCGCTATGGGTCAGAACCAACTTGATGGCACTTAACAACAACAACAACAAAACTAAAATTAATATAAGACTTTCATTTCCTGAGATATTTGTAATTATATCCTATGAAAAAGTATGATTATCATGTAAAGATTATACACATGCAAGTAACTGGAATTTCTGCAAACTGGGAGAGGGATATTTAGTTGCCTTGAGTTGAGAGTGGTTTTCAATATTATTATAACTTAATGATAAATCAATGTTAATTAGCATATTACCTTTTTTACTGAGTAATACTGTTATAACATAATGTAATACATTGTTTTAATAGTACATTTAGTTTCAGTTGCTAACATACATTTGTGTTGTGGTGGAAATACACATCACCCCTATTCCTAAAGCAGATGGCACACAAATCTTCCCTACTATCTCCAGGTCCCTGATTGATTTCAAAAGCTTCGAGTTAAGAGCACTGCCTCATAGGCCCAATCCTAAGTATCAAACACAATTCTCAGTAAAAATTAACAGCAAATTTCAGCAATACAACTTTGCTACTTACCTACAACATTTTGATTACCATCACTAAAACTGTATTAAGCTTCAAATAATAAACAGTACAAAAATATATGTACTTATAACTCTGGACCCCTGGTGTAGTGACATAGGACCAGCATTGGATTGCAAACCACAAGATCAGCAGTTCAAACCCACCATTTGCTCTTCAGAAATCCTACACAGGGTTGCTATGAGTCAGAACAGACTCAATGGCATTTAATAACAACCATAATTCTGTCTGGTTTTGAAAATTTGGCAAAAAATGCAAGGGGACTTCAAAAACATTGAGGGAAAATTCCATTGGCTTTCAGTTCCATTTTCCACAAACTTTCTGAAGCCCTCTGATATATAAAGCACTAATGAGCAAATTTTATAGATATCATTAAATACTAGGATACTGACTTTCCAAAGCAATGGTTACTATTTTATGATCATGGATATAAAAAATAAAAAAATATGAAGAAAGTTATACTCTTCTCAGAAAACTTCATATACACATTATTTTGGGGTTCACAGGTCGCAGGTTAAGAATCTCTAAAAGGCCAAAAGAATAATTTCCTATATTTCTCTATCAGGAATTGAATGTTTTCTAAAATAAATTTATGTATTTTGATAAATAAAATTGAAAATAAATTTAGTTTCTTTTAAAAAATACATGGGTGCTTCAAAAAGTTCAAGGAAAAACGGAATCAAAAGATATGACAGACTGTTTCACAAACTTTTTGAAGCTCCCACATAGCAATTTTATATTTTACTACACAAAATGAAAAGAGCTAAGATAGGATATGTTAACCTTAATGTTTTTTAATCGCATCAATTATTTTTATGCCACGTTTTCAGGATAAATAAAAAAAATATCTATTCTCTTTAGCAGGTCAGTTAGTTAAATTATTTGACAAATCTTTCATTCACAGATAGTATAAAAATGCAGTCCTGTATGAACCATATTTGATGAATAGAGACTGCATTTTTACTGCTCTGTACACATGTTAACATACAAAATGTAATTTATTTAGGAACATGATACAACTCCTAAATATATACAACTGATGAGTAGATTTATATAAAAGTTTTATTTAAAAGCCAAAAAATTTAAAGCTCAAACATAAGGTTTAAACGCTTGACATTCTTCTATAGGAGTCGTGGAGTCGCACTGTGGTTAATGTGCTGGACTACAAAATCGGTTTGAACTACAAAGTAAGCAGTTCAAGCTCACCAGCTGCTTCTTGTAAACCCTATATAAGGTTGCTATGGGTTAGAACCGACTCAATGGCACTTAACAACAACAACAACAACAACAATCTTCTATAGTGAGTCTGAGTATATGAGAATTTTATTTTTAATTTAAGAACTGTTTTACAATTGGCTTAATAGAAATGTGGGACCACTGCAGCAGATATAACTAGTAGAATTACAGAAAAGAGGAAGCACGTATTTTAAACACATCCAGTGATCAATTCTCTAAGGATGTATTCCCTTTAAGTAGGAAACTAACCCAAAGTCTCAAATTTAAGGATTACAACAAGAACTACCACCTGCCGCTGTCAAGTTGATTCCACTTTACAGAGACCCTGTAGGACAGAGTAGAACTGTCCCATAGGATTGCCAAGGCTGTAAATTGTTACAGAAGCACACTGCCTCATCTTTCTCCTGTGGAACAACTAGTGAGTTTGAACCACTGACCATCTGGCAGTTCAATGCTTATAACCCCTTGTGCCACTAGGGCCCATTAAGGATTACAAGCTATGGCCAATAGACTGCTAGAGACACTTGGGAAGAAAAAGTAGCATAGCCCATTTATTCGGTGGAATTTAGCAAAACTTTATTGAACATTTAACTATGAGCCATGCATTGTGAAATACTTTTTAAATGAGATGTGGGGGAAGGTTGATACTAGTCTGCCTTTGAAGAGACTATGTTGTTGTTAGGTGCAGCTGAGTCGATCCTAACTCATAGTGACTCTGTAAGGTTTCCAAAGAGCGACTGGTGAGTTTGAACCACCAACTTTGTGGTTTCAAACCAACCTTGTGTTCCAGTGATTTATCCCAAAGGAATCATCCACTACCGTTTGGAACACATTTCTACTGACCTTTGGTTAGCACACAGAGTAACCAAGAGTTGGAATTAATTTGCTGGCAACTAATTATATATTTTTAAAATTACTCTTTTTAGCTGTATTTCACAAATTTTGGTATGTAGCACTTTTACTATCACATATTTCAAAATATACTCTTATTTTAATTGAGACTTTTCTATTATGTTTTTGTTACTGATTTCTAGCTCAACTAACTTTGCTACTGGGGTCAGAGAAAATATTCTGTGTGATTCCAATCCTTAAGATTTCATCTATGAGTTCTATCAAACAGTTAAGGTAGAAACAATGCTTAACTGATAGAAATTCTTACAATCCTCTAAAATTAGTCTAGACTTCCTTTACAACCTAACATATATGATCAAGTTGTTGTCAACATTTCATGTTTTAAAAGGTTGTCTGTTGAGCACATGTTGAACAGTGTTCTATAGTTCTTAGTCAAATCTGTCAATCCTGGTACAATCCTCCACTCTTACAATGTGTATTCTGTGTTGTACTGCTTTGTTTTTATCTACACTTCTTAAATATGATTAAGAAGAATGTATGTACATCTAATGTGATTTGTCAATATCTGGATACAGTCCTACCAATGATTTATCTCCATTCTTGAGGCCAAGTTGTTAGATACAACAACTGCAAAATTATTTTATCTTTCTAGCCCTTTGAACATTTTATAAGTATGAAATTACAATTTCTATTTCTTTTTTGGGGGGAGTACTGTCTTAAATTTTGCTGTGATTCTTTGGAAAATCAGCCCTATTTTCCCCCTAAAACCTGAGGCATTTCCTCTGTCCTAGGTTCCTACCTAGAACAAAAGTTTGTTGCTTTTGTCCAGGTTGATTCACAATTCCTGGTTTAACTGTAAACACCTTGGTTTTGATCTTTCTGCCCTGTGATTGGTATGCACCTTGAAGGAATTGGTCAACAGACTACGTAATGAGATGAGTGTAGTTGAGACTGGCAATGTAGGATAAGCACCGGACCTCAAAGCTGGTTTGAATTGCAAGGTTGGGGGTTCAAATCCACCAGCTTCTCCTTGAAAACCCTAAACAAGGTCGCTAAGAGTCAGAACCAACTTGACAGCACTAAATAATAAACAAGCAGCACTGACTTGGCAAATGAAGGGTCTGTGGCCTACACGTCTGGCTCTGGTGGGAGTGCCATGCCTTGAAATTTCATGTATTTAAGCAGCTAGTCCCACAGGGATATAAGATAGAAAGAAGCAAGACTAGAAGCAGCAAAGAGAGAGAAGAGACAAGGAAACTCCTTAGAGAGCTGTAACGCTGAAGACAGTCAGACACTCAGAAGAGACCCACTGGCAGAGTTGGTGAAGACAGCCATAAGGCATAGTGTTGCAGATCCAATGGTGACAGGCGGCAGAGTTGAGTCTATCCTGAGGGGAACAAGTAGAGTCTGACCTCAGGGGTCAAGAGAAACTTGACCTTAGGGAGCTGAGAGAAACTGAGAGCTGTCCTATCCTAAGAAGGGAGACTATGTACATGCTTCCTTATCCAGACTTCTGAGGTGCGACCATTGATGTTGATACTGACATGTAATCTGTTTATTAATAAACCACTTAGCTGTAAATATGGTCTGTGAGTCGTGTGTGGCCACTGCAATGGATTATCAAAATCCATCAAAGAATTAGTGTGCTGAGGGAGGTGTCAGAATTTGTACAAAGGTTGAAGAGCAGAGTATGCCCAACCTCCACCTCAGAGCGAGCACCCTTGGATTGATCTTATTAACGCCACCCACCTAAAGTTACACAGGTATGCTGGTACTATGACTTCTACCACTTTAAACTGGTATATCTTTGCCAGCCTTTCATTTCTTTTCCCCTCTAACTGCTTTTGAGAATATTTTCTATTTGCCTTGTTTTTTTGAAATTTGATTACGACATGTCTTAGGTATGAATTATATTTTTATTTATCCTGCTTGGGATTTGCTGGGCTACGGGAATCTATAGACAGTTATTGTTTGTCTGTTTTGAATTCTCAGATAGCTAATCTTCAAATATTGCTCTGCTCCACTCAAAATTGCTTTCAACAGACTGTCAGCTGACTTGTCAATAACAATACAACTCTGACAGTAAAGCAATATCTTCAAATAACTTTCAACCTAAAATTCTAAAACCATAAAAAATTTTTTTCAAGAATCAAGGCAAAATTAACTTACTTTCAGACAAACAAAAGCTAAGAGATATCACTACCAGCAGATTCACACTAAAAGAGAAATTTTAAAAGATATTCTTTAGGCAGGAGTAAAATTATTCCAGACGTACAATCAGAAATGCAAGAATGAATAACAAGTGTTATATAAATGTGGGAAAAATCTACATGAATATTGACGCTTCAAGAAAATGATATTGTGTAGATGTATGTATGTGTGTATGTGTATATGTGTATATACACACACACACAAAGAGAAAAAGAATCAAATAACAAAAAGTGACCAATACAGAAGTAAGAAAAATAAAGAAAAAGGTATGGATATTAGAAGGACAAACAGAAAGCACACAGAAAGATCTGATTTGAACTTCAATAAATCAGTAATTAAAATGAAGTAAACAGAAACTAAATGCTTCAACGAAAGATTTTTATATATTAACTTAGGTGAAGAAGCATATACAATAAGAGGGAGGTTAGCAAAAATGTTGGAGTTGGTGGAAGACACTGACAGGAGTACAAGAGTAAAGGTCAAACCACAACCACTGCCATCGCATCAATTGTGACTCATAGTAACCCCACAGAAAGTACAACACTGCCCCCCATGGGTTTCCCAGATTGCAAAACTTTATGGGAGCAGACAGCCTCATCTTTCTACTTCAGAGTGGCTGCTGGATTTGAATTGCTGACCTTGCATTTAGGAGCGCAAAGTGTATCCTACTAAACCACAGGTCCCATTAGACTTAAAGAGAACAGAGATAAATACTGTTATATACAGCATCCTTGTGTGGCACTGAAGGATAAGCACTGGACTGGCAACATCAAGGCTAGCAGTTCAAATCCGCCAGCCACTCTCAGAAATAGCATACAACAACAAAATACACAATCCTGCAATAACAGTGATCTGCAAGTGAATGCATGGACAGACAAGCAGGCTGAAAGAGTGCGGCAGGGAGAGTGGGACTACACTGACAAACATTGAGGAAATGAATCACTATGCCTGGGAATTTAGGACCATAAATTGCAGGGAACTCAAGGTCAATTGACACAGCATATTCTACAAAGAAAATTTTCTATATCCTACTTAGGTGAGCAGTAACTGGGGTCTTAAAGGCTTGTAAATGGTCATCTAAGATGCAATTATTGGTCTCTATCCATCCTGAGAAAAGAAGAGTAAAGAACAGCAAAGGCACATGAAAACATGAGCATCCACACCCTGAAACCTGAGGAACTAGAAGGTACCAGGATACCATTCCCAAATACTCTGAAAAGAATCACATTAGAAGGTCCTGGGTAGAGTGGAAGAAAAACATGTAACAAAATCATAAAAAAAAGACCAGACTTACTAGTTGGACAGAGACTAGTAGAATCCTTGGGACTATACCCTTTAGTCACTTTTGAGGTCTAGAAATAAGCTCACCCTCCATCACTCAATTTTCATCCAAATAGGTAGGTTTATAAGGGGAACAATAATACTAGTGAAGTGCTCATACCTTACAGTAACCATTTTGAGATCAAAAGGGCAGCATTTTACCTAACAACAAGGGTAAAAGGGTTAGGAAAGGAGGAGGAAAGGAAACAGAAAACAGGGAGGAAATGGGCTGAGTGATATTATATTGTGGGGATTGCAATTAGTGACATTACACAAAATGTGCATTAACTGTAGAATGGAAAACAGATCTGTGCTGTAAATTTTCGCCCAATTCACAATAAGAAGTGGGAAAAAAAGATTTTCACACAATATGAAACAAACAAAAAAAATCAATAATAAAATACTTTAAAATATCTACTTAATTTCTAATTATCCTGTGAAACATGAAATGTATACAGTTAATAGATAAAACCACAATTTGAAACACATTAACTATGACATCAAAAGGTTGACAACTGAAGCTTCATACAGATGAAAGACACAAAACTGTTTACTCTAAATAAAGTGTTTCTGACTAAAATTAGAAACTTTGTATGTTGTTAAGTGTCATCAAGTGAGTTCTGACTCACAGCACATAACCACCAACACATAGGTGTTAAAAAAGTACTCTAACTTCACTACAGATGAATCAAGCGCTTTTCCCCCTATTTAAATCTACATTTGTATAAGGATGTAATCCAACTGCTATGTAGTATCACTTCACCTGCACTCCAAGAATCCGTAATAGTATCATGCCAGTTATTTCTAAGTCAACATATACAACAAAATGGATCAGATATGTGACAGGGCTAGGATCATTTAAACTACACTTAGAGCAGGCTGTTAGCATCTTAGAAGACAAGTCGAAAAGCAAAACACCTGTAACAAACTAGAAAAAATGGTCTATTGAGATGAAAAGTCAATCAAATACTTATATACCGAATTTAGCATTTACTGATGGCTTTTCATATGTCAGGAACTATGCCAGATATTGGGAATACAGATAAAATACGGAGGTTAATGCTGCTACATAGAAGGCTATGGATATCTCACTTGAGTTAAGTAAAGGGAGAAGCTGAGAAGAAAAAACATCAGAAAGGGCTTCCTTCTGAAATCAGTATAGAGGGAAGAGAGGAGCAAGATGTACAATGTCACAGAGATAAGAAAGCATGCTCCATTTAGAGAAGTGGAAGAGTTTAGGATACCTACATGGTAGATGCCAGAAGATGCAGCTAAAGAGATATAGATTTATAAAGGATCTTTATGAGGGTAAATTTTTATCTTGAAGGTTTTAAATATCCAACAACCAAAGTAGTATAAGAATGAAGGTGACATAATGAGACATGAGAGAACAATCACGGTTCTGGTTTTCTAAGACAGTGGCAATAAAGATGGAGACAATGGGAGATTTGAAAATGTTTTTTAAAAAAAGACAGAAAACAAAAGCACTGAAGATGAATCCTAAGCTTCTAGTGTCACCAACAGAATGGATGCTGGTGCTGTAACTGGAAAGATGCAGGACACGCTGGAAATACCCTCTGAGTGATAAAGAGCTCCAGTCCTTCAGGGCTAAGGAAAAATTGCTGTTGTTAAGTGCCATCGAGTCAGTTCTGACTCACAGAGACGGTTTCCAAGGAGTGGCTGGTAGGTTTGAATCACTGAACTTGTGGTTACCAGTTCAGTGCTGATTTTTTAGGAGAAGGCACTATCAAGGATAGGATTAAATAGAGGAATAAAAACTAGACAATGGGTGGAGTTTTAAAGTTAGGTTAGGAATGAGAGGTAACACAGGTTAATAGCTAAATATGACATAGGACAGGTCAGAAACAACCAGATCATCAAGTGCTTTGGAAACCCATTAAGACTTCTGGGTTTTATCATTCAAGTAACAGAACGCACTGAAAGGTTTTAAAGATGGGAACATTATTGTTTGGTGGTGGTGGTGTTAAGTGCTGTTGAGTTGGTTCTGACCCATAGCGACCCTGTATAGGGTTTCTGAGTAACAGCTTGTGAGATTGAAGCACAGACCTTGCAGTTCAACCAGAAATGCAGTCCAGCACATTAACATGGATCGCCCCAAGTGACAGTGTAGAACTGCTCTACAATTCTTTCTAGGTGGTAGTTTTTAAGGAATCCCATTGTCAAGTCTTTTTCCTGAGGAGCTACTGGGTGGATTTCAAATCACCAGCCTTTCTGTCTTTCAGTTAATAGTTGAATGCTAAACTGCTGTGCCATAGGCTACTTAAGGAAGGGAATTAGAGAATACTTATTTGCATTTCAGAGAAATAATTGATGGCAAAACTGATAGGAGAACTAGCACAATGGTGTGTGTGTGTAATCCAAGTAAGAGAGCAGTAACCTGAGTCAGGACAATGTCACTGGGGACGTAGGTAAGAAATAAGTGGACAGATACAAGATCTAGAATTGAGTGTTGATAGGGATAAAGTTAAAGTTAATACAATACACTTTCTTTTAAGGCAATCATTCATCTTTTTTTTTTTTCCTTGAGTAACAAACTTATTAATTTACAAAAGCAAATCATTTCACCAGCAAAATATAGTTCTCTGTTTTTAAACAAATACTTTAATTCCAACTTACAAAAGCTCAAAAAGTCAATTTAGAGATATTTACATTGCTGGCATAAATAGAAGGAGCCCTGGGGTCCTGTAGAATACACATTGGATTGCTAAAGAAAAGGTAGGCAGTTCACACTCACTGGCTACTTTGTGAGAGAAAGATGAGGTTTTCTGCTCCAGTAAAGAGTCACAGTTTCAGAAAGCCCATACAGGGTCACTCTGAGTCAGGAATGATTTTATGGCACGGGGCAGAGAGGGGATATGTTGTCCATAGAAGAGTTGGAGAAGATGCAGCCAGATAAGTTAAAAAGAAAATTTGGAAAACAAGATGTCTCAAAGACTGAGGCAAAAGACTTTAAGGAAAGTAGAAGAACTGGCAATAGTATTCAATACTGCAAGTTAAAGACTCAAGCATCAATGAAATCTGACATCAAGAACATTAATAATTTTTTAAAAGATCAACTGCAGCAGTTAAAGAAGGCGAGACTACAAAGTGAGACAAAGACTGAAAGCATGGCAAACCCTTCAAGAAATCTAGTTATGAGGACAGAGAAGAACATAGAGGATTTATAACTGAGGGAGAGTTTTTATTTTATTTTGTTTTTACTGCTTACACATGTTTCTTCAAAGCAAGAACCCAACAGAAAACAAAAGGTTACAAAAGATACAAAAGAAAGGATGCATCAGTAGAAGATGTTTCTGATGTAGCAGAGGATGGGATGATGAAAGACAACCTTTCAACAAAGTTGGATACATCTTAAAAAGACATCAAATTGTAGAAGAGTTAAATACATTTTCTACTCATAAATTTAAGTAAGTTCTTCTAAGACAAAAATTATGAACGCCTCTAAGACAAACTCAAAGGGAACACTAGAGAAGGCATATAAGCTCGCTGGCAACCGCGTCGGTCTACATGTGAGTGGAAATGGGGGAAAGTCAGTAATGAACATATGGACTGAGTTCAACCATGTGACCATGTTCCATAGTCGTCTGTCTACCTTGAGATGACAGAAAGAAGAGTAAGGGCTGGTTGGTCCCAAATTTGGAGAGACCTGGGAACTCCAGAGCACATGGACATTGACCTAGCCACGGAGGGCTACAGCTGAGAGTGAAGCGTCCAGCTGATATGAAGTGGGAAACGCAAAAGAACACCCAAACTTGCAGACAGTACCCATTTGACCTAGCTTCGATGGTTTGATAACCAAAGTTCAAATAGAGAAAGATACAGAAATTTGAAAAAGGAAGCAAGTGTAAATTGCTACAATTTGATGAACTTGACATATTTATGAATGTAGTAGCTCAAAATACCAACTGAGAGGGGAGGAGTCTTCACATCACAAATCAAGCATATCCCCTCTGTGTATAGGGTTGATAGGGATGGGCAACTTAGACATTGGCTACCTAAAATGGGGGGCTAGAAAAGGCACGAAGTGACTGGCTTACAAGTTTTTTCAGTAGAGAGTTTAGTTTCAGAGTGTGTGGGGGAAGGCAGAAGCCCCACTCAATAGTTTTCATCTTGTCTACATGTGTCAGGTGAAAGGAGATGGGTCTAAGATGCTTATGATTCAAAGTGAGAAATTGTTATCACAACTAATTGCGACTGTCACAACTGAAGTTTTTTAACATAAAGGGGGAAGTTGCTAATCCAACATTCTAGGAAAAGAGGACCTCAGAACCATCAAAGGAGAACAGCATGAGCGGAATGTAGGACCCTATCCAGAGAAGCAGTGACAACAGAAACGGAGGCAGATGAAGACATGGAGAGACAGCAGCTGAGGACTCTAGACTGAAGGAAAGAGAAACTGTGTGCTGGCAGCCAGGAGGCTGGCTTTCAGAATATGCCCTTTAGTTGTTTAAATGAGTACATACTCCTGAGTGCTTTTGTGTACATCAAAAACAAACAAAAAACCCAGAGGAAATATAAACAAATACTATTAAATGATGAGGCACGGAGGGGATTATAATCACTACAATGAAACAAAATATAATGGGATGAGTGCAAAACTAATATTCTCCTCCCATGTAAACTATCACTCAATTCACAATAAAAGCTTAAAAGAAAATTCTTTTAACATTTCTTTCAAGAAAAGTCAATAAATTCTCATTGAATTAAAAAAAAAAAACGATACAGGCTTAGATGTTGTTGTTGTTGTTAGGTGCCATCGAGTCGGAACCGACTCATAGCGATCCTATGCACAACAGAATGAAACAATGTCTGATCCTGGGCCAACCTCACTACTATTGCCACACTTGAGTCCATAGATGCTGCCACCTGGCCAATCCATCTCGTTGGGGTCTTCCTCTTTTTCTCCACTGCTCCATCTTACCAAGCATGATATCCTCTTCCAGCGACTTTTCCCTCCTGACAATATGTCCAAAGTATGAGAGACGAAGTTTAGCCATCTTGGACTCTAAGGAGTACTCTGGCTGCACTTCTTCCAAAACAGATCTACTGGTTGTTTTGGCAGCCCATGGCACTTTTAGTATTCTCCAACACCATAATTCAAAGGCATCGATTATTCTATGATCTTCCTTATTCATTGTCCAGCCTTCGCATCCATATAAGGTTATTGAAAACACCATGGCTTGGGTCAGGCGCA
>NW_006408612.1:1019985-1029503 GCF_000296735.1 Chrysochloris asiatica
TAATGCATCAAAATCTGTTCTTCAGAGGATCTCTAAATTCAGGTGGGATATATTCAAGGTCTTATTTTGGCTCTCGTGGACTTGTTTTCATTTTCTTCAGTTTCAGTTTGAATTTGCATATGAGTAATTGATGGTCTGTTCCACAGTCTGCCCCTGGCCTTGTTTTCACTGACGATACAGAGCTTTTCCATCTTCTCTTTCCACAGATGTAGTCCATTAGATTTCTGTGTGTTCCACCTGGCGATGTCCATGTGTATAGTCATCTGTTATGTTGTCTAAAGAAGGTATTTGAAATGAACAAATCATTGGTTTTTCAGAATTCTATCATGCGATCTCCAGCATCATTTCTATCACCAAGGCCCAATTTTCCAATTACTGGTCCTTCCTCTTTGCTCCCAACCTTTGCATTCCAATCACCAGTAATGAGCAATACATCTTGATTGCAAGTATGATCAATTTCAGAATGAAGACGCTGGTAGAATTCTTCTACTTCACCCTCACTGGCTTTAGTGGTTGATGCATAAATTTCAATTATAGTAGTTATTAACCGGGCTTCCCTGTAAGTGCATGGATATTATTCTATCACATACAGCGTTGTACCTCATGACTGATCTGGACATGTTCTTTAGATGTAGGTGTATCAAAACCTTTAACAATGGAATTCTCTGTGGGATAAACTACGGTCTACATGCAAGGGGTTCTAAAAGATCATGGAAAAATTCTATTACCTTTTAATTCCCTTTTCCAATGAACTTTTTTGAAATCCCCTCATATAGTTTTACTATGCTTGTTCATGTTTTCTACAAGAAATGTGTAACAACTTAAAAAAAGAAAAGGCTGAAACCTTCAAATTATAAAGAGTAATTCATCATTAATGCAGAAAATATAGAAAACAGAGAAAAGCAGAAAGGAAAAATAGTCAATGTCCTGCTTTCATAGGCTGAGAAATGTCAGTAACATTGTTTAACATAATTCTCTCAAAAATACATTTAATGCAACTCTGAAATGGAATAATCAAAGCTTTAAATGAATCTGTACCATTCAAATATGGAAAAGGGAATATATTCTAATCCCGTCCTAGCTATCTAAGTCTCTGTTTAAAAAGTAAATTGCTAAAAAAGGTAGAAGTTGGATATTTTGTGCTTATCATTAATTTAAAGCTAAATTTTTAATACTGACTTTCTTCTTTATACTGGTTTTGGAGTCTTGGTGGGGCATCGTAGGATAAGCACTGGACTTATAATTGCAAGGTCAATGATTCAAACCCACCAGTTTTTCCTCAAAAACCTCTATACAGGGGTCCTCTATGAGTCGGAACCAACTCAACGGCTCTTAACAACAATATACTTATTTTTACGTCTTATTAATTTAGTTATAAATCACATCCAGTGTTAACACTTATGCTCACTATCAACAATAAAACATTAAAATTGAGGCTTACAATTGTGGCAAATTTGGTCTAACAAAGGGATCATTTTCAGCTCCATTGACTGTTTTGTTTTTCCTTTGTTTTGGTTCAGAATTTGTAGAAGGTGCCTGAGAATTATTAGCTGTGGGAGGTTTGCGTTTGGCTAGAAGTTTTCTTTGCCTTTCAATATCTTCCCTTTGCTGATTCACCCACTCTTGTTGTCTGTGCAAAAAATAAATAAAACCATATTAACTTTTCATTATTTTTCGCAATTAAAACATGCAAAAAAAAAAAACAAACTAACCCTGCACCATTTCTTGAAATTTACAATATAAATTCGTAACCTTATGATTCCACCTTGTGAACCACTTTATACTCATCCTTTAGGTCTCATTTGGAAAATTGTTTTCTAACTGAGATCTTCATAATCTTAGCATATCTTGGGTTTAGTAGCAGAGACTTTTTTGCTCATAAAATATTCAACAATGATAGCTCAACTCAATACCCTGCACCCCAGTGTTACTCTTAATATTTTAGCTCAAGCCTACTTACCCCTTTATTTGGACCACCTTTTTATTTTACTGTCAACAATTTATACTCTTTCCAGTATCATTTCCACATTACCACCAAAATTTACTTTCTAAAACACAATTTTGACTATATACATTATATGCTACCTTTAACAGTTCATTACCCACAGAAATAAAACCCCAACTCCCTAATATCACAAGCACTCTGTCTTTTGTTACAGTGTAGCAAACATTAAGCCTAGTTGTGTTGAACACAAGCTGAATAAATCTGAGAGGGAGAGAACAACTGGGCAGATGACTAAATCTGTGGCAAAACATGATTATCAGCATCTGAAACAGCAAGGTAGATGTGATAACATGTAAAATAAACCCTTGCTTTCATTTTGTATAACTGGATTGAGTCAGAAAGTTATGTACATGCTGACCTGAGCTACTTCTGCTTTTCAGGTTCTTATAAATTCTTCAGCAAAGAAAGGAGCAGTCTAAGTTCTAACTCTTAATATATAAGGAGTTAACTTATTAACTTTACCTACTACTATCTCATCTCAGGGAAATATGCTAGCAGTAATTTCTTCCTTTAAAAGATTGCCTTAGAAATGCTAAAAAAACACATGTTCAATTCAACTGATTTATAAATTACTGTATCTGATTCAGAAGAGAAAAAGTTCCTATCTTCTACCTAGGGACAGAAAGCAGGCATATACTGAATACTGATAATGAAACAAGGATTAGCTAATGGGAAAGAATAAGTATGAAAAAATCCAAGGATGTAAAAAGAAAAAAACAAAACAAAACAAAAAATATTCAATGAAAATTAATTTTCAATATTCTTCTTCCCAAAATAGCTACAAAGCTAGATTAATTTATATTTTGGAAAGTCCTATTTAGAATACTGCATTAAACTTTACAGATAAACGCTAATCAAGAAGTTCTATAAAGCTAAAATTGTAATTTAACATTTTTGCTACATCCTTCTATTAAGTATACTAAATTCAGTAATTTCAAAGAATAGTGAGGAGGAGATGTAGAACATAATTCAAAATCTAAAATCTTTTAAAGTAAAGAAAACCCATATGAATATTAAACTTTAAAAAATGTACAAATGACTAACTTCACAAGATTCTGAAATGCAAAACCATCTGTCCATTGTTCAGTAAATGAAGCACCATGTCTAACTGTTGTAAAGTGCCCAAGGCGTAATCTGTCTTGCATACTCTTCTCTCTGCTTGACAGTTTTTCTTGTGTACTCTGCAAAAAGGAAGAAAATTTATCACTCAAATTTATTCACTTAAATTGTGAAAGCCTGCAGAGGGAAAATGGTCTGATGAAGGGATATAGGCAAAGTACTGAACTTTTTAACTTACTTTCTCAATAAGAAGTTTCTTGCTCATTGATATGCACTTATTTAATCGTTCCTTGTATTTTTCAAGTAATTTTTGTTGTTCATCTATTTGTCGTCTGAGATCACAGTTAGCCTACAACATTAAGTAGAAAAAACCCAAAAGAACATGTATATGAAACAATCAAGAATGCATTTAACAAACTGAATAAATGGTATAAAAAAGTTTACTGAAAAATTTAAATACTCTATAGACTCTAGTATGACACTGAAAAAAATAAACTAAACCCTTAACTTATCATAGTAAATGCTGATTAGCTGTTGGAAAATCCACGGAATTTGTATCCATATTCAATGGTTCCAAATCCACATTCTAAGGTATACAAAATGTGTCAAGTTAAATAAGTTATTTAGAACTAAACTCAGTTTTCTTATTTCTAACACAGGGATTAACACTGTTGCATAACAGAGTTGGCTAGTCTTTGTCCTGGTCCTTGGAGTTTATCTTTAAACCCTTGGAATTTCCCAAGTGATAACCTTTGCTATTCATAGTAGACCCTGATGATGTATACTAAAAGTTGACTCAGGAAGGGGACTGGGCATGCCTGAAAAACAAGCCATGTTGGTCCTCTAATTAGTTTAATACTATGTAGACCTCTGAAGCAGGGGGATCAATCATGCCTATGCAATGAAAACCCAATAAATACTATGGACACCCAACTTCCCTGGTTGTCAATGTTCAACATATTATGACAAATTAATCTGCCAGGCAAATCTGCTGCACAAGACCTCTTTAAAGTGTTCAAGAGTGAGGATGTCAGCTTGAGGACTAAGGTACACCTTACTCAAGCTATGGTATTTTCAATAGCCTCATGTGTTAGGTGCCATCAAGTTGGTACTGACTGATAGCGACCCTATGTACAACAGAACGAAAGAAATACTGCCCAGTCCTGGACCAACCACACAACTGTTGCCACACTTGAGCCCAATGATGCTGCCACTTTGCCAATCCATCTTGCTGGGGGTCTTGCTCTTTTTCTCTGACCCTCCACCTTACCAAACATGATAGGTTCTCTAGAGACTGGTCCCCCCTGACACTATGTCTGAAGTATGAGAGACGAAGTTTGGCCATCCTGCCCTCCAAGGAGCACTCTGGCTGCACTTTTTCCAACACAGATCTGTTTGTGCTTTTGGCAGGCCATGGCACTTGCTCCTCAACAGTTTCAAAAGGTCTTGTGCAGCAGATTTGCCAAATGCAATTTGTCGTCTAATTTCTTAACTGCTGCTTCCATCAATGTTGAGTGTGGAGCCAAGACCAATGAAGTCCTTGACAACTTCAATCTTTTCTCCTTTGATAAGAATGTTGTTTATTGGTCCAGTGGTGAGGATATTTGTTTTCATTACAATGAGATGCAATCCATACTGAAGGCTGTGCTCTTAGATCTTCATTAGTAGATATTTTAAGTCTTCACTTTCAACAAGTAAGGTTGTATCATCTGCATATCGCAGGTTGTTAATGAGTCATCAGTCCCAAGGCCACGATTTTCTTCAGATTATTTGCTCAGCCAACAGGTTGATTAAGTACGGTTAATGAATACAACCATTGCACACCTTTCTTAATTTTAAAACATTCACTGTTCTCATGTTCTGTCCAGGTACAGATTCCTCATGAGCACAATTAAGTGTTCTGGAATACTCATACTTCACAATGTTGCCCATAGGCTTGTCATGATCCACACAATCGAGAGCCTTTGAGTAGTCAATAAAGTACAGGTAACCATCTTTCTGATATTCTCTGCTTTCAGCCAAAATCCCTCAGATATCAGCAATAATATCCCTCACTCCATGGCCTCTTCTGAATCTGGCTTGAACCTCTGTAAGTTCTCTGTCAATGTATGCTTTCAGCTGTTTCTGTATTACCTTTAGTCAACCTTTACTCACATGGGATATCAAAGAGATTGTCGGATGATTTCCCCATTCCGTTGGGTCACATCTCTTTGGAACGGGCACAAATATGGATCTCTTCCAATCAGTAAGCAAGATACATGTCTTCCAAATTTCTTGCCATAGATGAGTGAGTACCTCCTGTGCCACCTCTCACTTTCTTGAAAGATTTCAATTTTTATTCCATCAATACCTGGTGCCTTGTTCTTTGCCACTTCCTTCATTGCACCTTGGACTTCTTCCTTCAGTATCACTGTCTCTTGATCATATGCTACTTATTGAAACGGTCAAACATCAACCATTTCCTTTTGGTACAGTGACTCTGTGTATCCTTTCCATCTTCTCTTGATGCTTTCTGCATCATTCAATAATTGGCCACAGAAATCTTTCAATAATGAAAGTCTAGGCTTGAATTTTTTCTTCAGTTCCCCCAGCTTGAGAAATGATGAGCGTGTTCTTCCTTTTTGGTTTTCTGATTCCAGATCTTTGCACATTTTGCTGTAATATTTGGCATTATCTTCTCGTGCTGACCTTTGAAATGAGCTCTTGGACCTCATTTCTTCCATTTGCTTTAGCATGTCTTCAGTGGAGAGCACGTTTCAGTGTCTCTTCTGACATCCCTTTTGATCTTTTCCTTCTTTCTTGTCTTCTCAATGACATTTTGCTTTCTTCATGTATGATGTTCTTGATGTCATCCCACAACTCTTCTGGTCTCAGTCTTTAGTGTTTCATGTATCAAATCTGTTCTTTAGAGGATCTCTAAATTCAGCTGGGTATATTTAAGGTCATATTTTGGCTCTCGTGGACTTGTTTTCATTCTGTTCAGCTTCAGTTTTAGTTTGCATATGAGCAACTGATGGTCTGTTCCACAATCTGCCCCGGCTATGTTTTGACTGATGATATAAGACCTTTTCCATCATCTCATTCCGCAGATGTAGTCAATTTTATTTCTGTGCATTACACCTGGTGAAGTCCATGTGTATAATCATCTTTTACATTGTTTAAAAAAGGTATTTTATATCACAGACAGCGTTGTACCTCATGACTGATCTGGATATGTTCTTTTTGACAATGAATACAACACCATTCCTCAATTTGCCATTCCCGGCATAGTAAATCATGTGGCTGTCAGATTCACAACGGCCAATATCAGTCCATTTTAGCTCACTAATGCCTAAGATACTGATGTTTATGCGTTCCATTTCATTTTTGACAATTTCCAATTTTCCCAGATTTATACTTTGTACATTCCATGTTCTGATTTTCAATGGATATTTACAGCTTTTTCTCTTCACTTTGAGTTGTGCCCCATCAGCAAATGAAGGTCCCACGGGCTTTACTCCATTCGTATCATCACGGTCAACTCTACTTTGAGGAGGCAGCTCTTCCCCAGTCGCATTTTAAGTGCCTTCCAAGCTGAGCAGCTCATTTTCCGGCACTGTATCTGACAGTGTTTCTCTGTTATTCATAAGGTTTTCAGTGACTAAATATTCGTAAGTAGTTCGTCACTTCTTCTTCCTAGACTGTCGTCATCTGGAAGCTCATCTGAAACCTGTCCACCATGGATGATCCTGCTGGTATTTAAAATACCCATGGCATAGCTTTCAAAATCACAGCAACTTCACAAGCCACCAAAGTATACCAAGCTGACAGATGAGTGGTAGCAATAGCCTCATATGCATATAAAAGTTGGAGAGTAAACAAGGAAGAAAGCTGAAGTATGCATTTGAGTTACGGTGTTGGAGGAGAAAATTAAAAGTACCACGGACTGTCAAAAGAACACACAAATTTGTGTGCGAAGAAGTACAGCCAGAACACTCCTTAGAAGCCAGGATGGTGAGGCTTTGTCTCTTGTACTTTGCACATATTATCAGGAGGAACCAATCTCTGGAGAAGAACATCATGCTTGACAACATGAAGGGTCAGCAAAAGAAAAAGACCCCCAACAACATAAACTGGCACAAGCGTAACAACAATTGTGAGGAGAGTGCAGGACCAGGCACTGTTTCGTTCTGTTGTGCATAGGGGTAGCTGTAAGTCAGAGCACACTTAATGGCACTTAGCAGTAACAACAACACTTTGCCAGGAAGATGACCTGTCCTGATTCCATGGAGAGATACCAACAGAAGCTTTGCTTTTGGGACCCTCCCAGACCTTGCTCTGCATGTCCTCTTCTTTTGATGACTCTGATTTGTATCCTTATGCTACATTTAAACTGCAATTTTAAGTACAGCATTTTCCTGAGTTCTGAGTTGTTCTAGCAAATGACTGAGGCTGAAGGAGTACCAATGGTGTCTTGGACATCATCACTGCCCCCCCAAGTATATGCCTGATACCTAAATGAGGGCAGTCTTGTGGAGAACTGTGCCCTTAACCTGTAAGTCTGGCCTAAATCCATGTAGTTGGTGTCAGAATTACTTGGGTAAAATAACTGAAATACTGAAAATAAAGTATCTAAAGTTTAAGAGTGAGTTCTATGCTATCTTTTGTAACTACTCTGTGATTGTTTATCCAGCAACTATCGCCCATTCTTCCTTGACAATATACTACCAACTCTGTTCATTTTGTAGGCAGCAACATGCTCAGGAAAATGGCCTGTGCCGAACCTCAAGAAATCTGATTAGCTTAATATTTATAGTGTCAAGAGAATCATCTAGAGGATTTGTTAAAAGACTGGCAGCTGGGACCCACCAGGGTGTCAAAGTGCCAGGATGGGGCCTGAAAATTTCCATTTCTAACTAGTAACCTGGTAAGGCCAATGCTAATCATGGTGCTACTCATCAGAACAATGGAGGTCAAAAAACAGTGCCACAAGATCTGTACTGTGCTGGGAGAAATAACTGGCAGCCTAAAATTTATGCCTAATGAAATTGTTTCCCAACAAGGAAGGTAGGGTAAAACAGACATTTTGAGGGAGCAGAAAAAGAATTTAGCATTAATAAAGCCTCACTAAAAGACTTAAAAAATAGAGATATAGAACGATTTCTCCTGTCATGCACTGAAACGTGTCCACTACAAATGTGTGTCAATTTGGCTACGCCATTATTTTTAGCAGTTTGGCAGTTATTTGATGTTATAATTCGGTTGTTACATAATGATGTAATCATCCCTCATGATGTGATATAATGTGCTCAACCAATCAGCAGTAAGGACATTCGGGTGAGGTTGCTGCTATTGTTAAGTGCCATTGAGTCAGTTCCAAGGAGCAACTGGTGGGTTTGAAATGCCGACCTTGTGGTTCACGAACCAGTGCTGATCCAGAGCTACACCAGGAGTCCATGAAGATACAGCACTTTCAATCAGGTCACAACACTAACAGGAGGTAAAGGGAGTGTTCTTGAGGTATGGTCAATATCACCTTTTATCTTACAAGAAAAAGAAGCAAACAGAGAGACCCGCTACCACTAAGAAAGGAGAGTCAGGAGTGACGAGAGTCCCTTGGCCCCAGGGCCCCTGTGTACTCGTAGACCCAGAGGAAGATCAATGCCAGGACACATGGTGATCTCTATGGAATGCTGGGCCTACCGATGCTGAAACGAGACAAGGACCTTCCTTACTCAACAGTTAGCCAACACATACAAGAGAGCCTTCGCCTAGAGTTAGTGCCATGAATTTGGACTTCAAACCTCCTAAACTGTGACAGAACGTATCTTTGTTGAGGCCATACACTTGTGGCATTTCTGTTACAACAGTACTATTGGTTCCTATGATATCTCCTAGAAAAGGGCATCTACCCAGAAGCACCTTAGAGGAAAAGCTGATGACCTACTTGCAAGAGGTTACAATCACTGAAAATTCTATGGAGCAGTTCTCTGCAACACACATGCTATCATCATGGATCAAAACTGACTAGACAGCAACTTTTTATTTTTTAATCAAAAACACACTACAAGACCAGCCGTCTGCCAAGCCGCTGAGAACCAGGGCCCCCAAGGCCCAATCCGCCGCGTACCCAGGTGGCAGAGACCCAGGGCCCCAGAGGCCCAACCCACCGTGTAGCCTGGTTGCCAAGGCCCAGTGCCCCTGAGAACCAACCCGCCATCAGCCCGGACCCCGAGGCCCAATCCGCCCAAGCCGCCCGATGCCCAGGCCACCCGAGGCCCAAACTGCCCACCCTAGGCTCAAGCCACCCTCCCGAAGCCCAAACAGCCCGCCACCGAGGCCCAGGTCCAACTGAGGCCCAAAAAAGTTACTCTGAGTTAAGCAATAAGGAGAGTGAAAAGGGAAGACCACATCCTGATCATATCTTCCTGGAGGTAATCAGAAAACATACAAAATTACCAAAACACATAATTAA
>NW_006408612.1:1036137-1059099 GCF_000296735.1 Chrysochloris asiatica
CATGGCAGTGAGATGATATAAGATGGCATGAATGTAAAACTAAAGTGCACCCATGTAAACTATCATATAATTCACAATAAAACATTAAAAAACAAAAAACAAAAACACTACAAATATCTTAGAAATAACTCAAAGATGCCTAATACCACGTTTATTAACACTGCACTAAAGACTTGATCCCGGTATGGTGCTATGGGTTAATGTACCAGACTCTAGAGTCGTTTGAACTGCAAGGTTGGTGGTTCAAGCTTACCAGCTGCTCCTCGGAAACCCTCCACAGGGTCACTATAGGTTGGAACCGACTCGACAGCAGTTAACAACAACAAAGATGTGATCCAGAGCAGAAATATCAAAAATGAAAGTTTTAAGGCTTAGAAAAGAAAAATAAGTTTTTATTTGTAGATATGATCATCCACATAGAAAACAAAAAGGACTCTAAAGAAAAATGTTTTAAATTATTACAAATTAAAAGATTAGGCATTACGTTAAATGAAATAAATCAGACACAAAAGGGCAAATACTGTATGATCCCACTTGTATGAAATATCTAGAATAGGAAAATGCACAGAGACAAAATTTTATTAGTGGATGACAGGGGGTGGGAGAAGGGGAACATGGAGAATTCTTGCTGACATGGTACTGAGTTTCTATCTGGAGTGATAAAAAACATCTGGGAATGGTGCTCATGGATACATAACATGTTGATGCTATTGTTGAAAAGTGTCGCAAAGTCAGTTCTGACTCACAGTAACCCTGGACAGGGTTTCTGAAGAGCAGCTGGTGGGTCTGAACCGCCAAACTTGTAGTTAGCAGTCCAGTGCTTATCCTACAGCTTATCCTACCAGGACTCTTACACAACATGGCGAATGTATAATGTCACTGAAGTATACACTTAAAAATGTTTAAATTAAAAAATGTTTTTTTATTATGTCTATTTTACCACAATAAAAAATGGGGGGGGGGAACATTGAGCAAAAATATCTGGATACAAGATTATTACACAAAAAGCAAATGCTTTTCATTCTCTGGAAACCAACAGAAAGAAATTACAATTTAAAAAAGGATAATATACACATTTGCATCAAAAACATTTAAAAATAAATCTAACAAAAGATATGCAAAATCTACATGGAGAAAATTATAAAGTTTACATTGAATTTTCATTTAAATTTAATAAAAAATGCTAAAGAGCATATTAAAAAATAGAGCTCTGCCACATTCACAATTATTTCAAATATGTCCACTCATCTAAAATTAATCCACACATTAGATGCAATTAAAATAAAATCTCAACAAATGTGGATGTGACTTACAAAACTGATTCTAAAATTTCTCTAAGGTTTCCAAGGACCATAGCTTAAAAGGGGGAGGTCAGGCCAGCAGAGAGGGATCCCTATCTGTTCAATCACATTATCAAGATTTAATACAAATCTATTTTCCCCTTATTTCTTAGGAATAAAACAATGATGTTTTATTCTAGGTTGAAATGTGCTTAGGTATGTTGTTGTTGTTGTTTTTAAGTGCCGCCGAGTCGCTCCCGACCCATAGCAACTCTGTACAGGGTTTCCAAGGAGCAGCTGGTGATCTTGAACCACCGACCTTGCAGTTCAAACGACTCTGCAGCCTGACACATTAACCCACAGCGCCACACCAGGACTCCATCTGTTCAATCACATTATCAAGATTTAATACAAATCTATTTTCCCCTTCTTCCTTAGGAATAAAACGCTGATGTTTTATTCTAGGTTGAAACGTGCTTAGGTATAAGATCACAAATTTTCCAGATTTCCTTCAGGCAAGAGTTGATCGGTGAGTTGCAAGCCAATGTTCAGAGAAATAACCAAAGAAGCAACACACATTGGTAATGCCCTTTTTATTTTCTTCTCCTCTTTCTCTATTCTGCTTAGAACACAGATTTCTTACCTTTGTGGAACCATCAAAGCTGGGCTGTTCAATTTTGTTGTTCTTTGAAAAAATAAACTGCTAGCTCATTTAAAGCACTGCTGTACTTAAGCTCTTTATTACTAACAGTTAAACACAAGGGTGGGAATACACAAATAAAGCAGTGGACTTCACCAAGGAAGACATTCAGGCAGCCAACAAAGACATGAAGGAATGTTCATGATCATTAGCCACTAGAAAGATGAAAACCAAAACAGTATCTCATACTAACATAACAGCAAAGTTCAAAAAACCAGAAAACAACAAATGCTGGCAAGGGTGTGGAGAGATTGGGACTCTCCTACATTGCTGGTGGGACTGTAAAATGGTTCAGCTACTCTAGAAAATAGTATGGCACTTACTCAGAAAGTTGGAAATAGAAATAACTTATGATATCACAGTAATCACTCTACTTGGTATATATCCACAACAAATACGAGCCAGGACACTAATAGATAAATGCACACCAATATTCATCACAGCACTATTCATAATAGCAAAAAGATGGACACAGCCTAAATCCTCCATCAATGGAAGAAAACAAACTTTAGTACGTACACACAACCTTGAAGAATAATGAGGAATCTGCAAAACACCTCATAAAATGGATGCACCTATGCTGAGTGAAATTAGTCAATCACAAAATGACAAATATTGCATGAGACCATTATTGTAAAAGCTTATGAAAAGGTTTCCATACTAAAATAAACATTCTTTGAGGGTTTTCATGGGAGAGTAATTTTCACTGGCTAGAGGGTAGACAAATGTTACAGTGAGGGTAATATACAATGAGGAGGAAGGCAATACATAAGAAGAGGGAGGGTGATTAACAATGAATATAGGGCAAGACTTAGGGAGGTATGCATGGGCTAAATGGGACAGAAATAAATACTGATTTATATACAACCTTGGAAAACAGAGTTCTGTGAGTAGATAACATGAAGCAAGACATAGGCTGAATAGGTAAAGGAGGGGAAAAAATGTTTGTGTTTGACTTTCTTGTGGATATTGTTTTTCCCTGCCTACTATTGTATAATAAACATTTATGTGTGCTAGAAATGAATATTGGAAATTATGATAACAGAAAGCTTTTGTAAGACCAAGCCCGCCTTTAGCCTATAACTGATTGGATTTGCTAAAAGGGGACTTAGAATTTGCCCAGTGAAACAGGCTCCTTGTTAAGTCTTTGTAGATTGTAGAGTATGGAGCCTTAAGTGGAATCTTGAGCTCTACCTAGACTTTTGAGTTTGGACATTCCCACTTGAAAAGACATGCTGATCAATAGAGAACTGTTGGCGAACAGAAGCTTCTTCTTGAAAGAAAGACATGCAGAAAAAAAAAGCAGACTGGCTGTTTGAATTTCAAGTAAGCTGTTTGCTTTGGAGGCATCAAAGCAAGAAAAGTCAGGCCCTCAGGGAAAGCCCCTTCTAGGACTGATACTCAAAGAGAACCCATGAGCAGTCTAGTATGCTGATGGTGACCATCTGGGTTTACCTGGGGAAAAGCAGCAATGAAGACACACAGGCCTGAGGTTTGACTATTGTCCATTGGCATGCGTTAAGATGAGAGAAAGAAGAAAAAGGGCTGACTTCTCTGAAGTTTAGGAAGATGTGTGAACTCCTGAGACCACAGGCACTTACCTAGCCCCTGGGGCTTAGGGCTGAAAGTGAAGTGGCCAGCTGGTCTGAAGTGCAAGGAGGTACGCATGAACACCCAAACTTGCAACTGGTACTCATCTGACTAACTTGGATGGCTAGTTGACCAAAACACTAACAGAGGAGAATAAAGACGTTTGATACTGTGAACAAGTACAAATTGCTACCATTTGATGAACTAGACTTTTGCTTATGAATGCAGTGACTCAAAATTCCAACCAGGATGGAAGGATTCTTCACATCAAGGAACAACCTTGTTTCCTCAGTGTATTGGTTTGACAGGGATGAGAAACTCAGACATTGGCTATCAAAAATGGGGGGTGGGGGTTGGGACACACACACGCTACAAAGGCATGAAGTGGCTGGTTTACAAGTTTTCTTGAGTGTGCTTAGTTTCAGAATGAAGTGGGTAAGGTAGAACCCCTGCTAAATAGTTTCCCTCTTTTCCATAGGGATCTGATGAAAGGGGATGGGGGATAACAGTGATAGGATTTTATGACTCAATTGTGAGTAACTGTTAGCAGGATTGTGTTTGTCACAATGTAATTGTAGAAGATGTGTAACTAAAAGGGGCGGGGGGGTCTAGTCAACCCTTTGTTTCAAGAACAGATGATCCCAGGACCATCAAATAGGAAGAGCAAGAGGGGAGCATGAGATCACTACCTAGAAAAGTGGCGTCAGCAGAGACAGAAGCAGAGACAATGGCATGGAGAGACAGAGCAGCTGTGAGGCCTAGGCCCATGGACTGAGAAAGGCAGTGTGCATGCAGGCAGGACAGTGGCTGGCAGAATTGGACATTTAAATGATACATATTTTTTGTTTTGTAAGTGAGCATCAAATATTTTTTTGCTTTATTTATTTGTGAAATATAAGATGCATGGAAATGGGGAATCACAGGGAGGAAACAGGATAACTGTTGTTGCAGTGTAAAATTTGCTGAATGTAAAGCTGATGATTTTGTCTTCACCCAATTCATAATAAAAAGTTTAAAAAAAAAAAGGAACATAATAAATAACCCAGAAATGGATCTATTTGCATATATTGAAAATTCTGTTAGAACTGGCTATATAACAATGGACTTTTCATTAAATAGGGTGGATAAATGGTTATCTATAGAGAAAGAGACCTCGATGGCACTTACCACCACAGAGAAAGAAATTAAAATGAAGCTCTATTTCATTTTAATTTCATACCATACCTATAAATAAATTCCAGTGAGATCACCAACTTAAATGGAAAGACCAAACTATAAATCTTTTTAAAAAATAAATACATCTATGGCAATCACTAAAAGACAGCATTAAGAAATATAAAGACAGTTCACAAATTGGGAAAACATTAACCTAGATGACCAACAAATACTGGTGTCAATAGAAAAATGAGCAAAAAACATGATTAGCAGTTTCACAGAAGAAACACATATGGTTAATATTCTTAAAGATGCTCAAAACCATTCGCAAAAAGAGAATAACTAATACAACCATACCACGTTCACTTGATTTGAAAAGTAAAAAATTTAATCTGATTATTTCAAGTGTTAGCAAGGATGATAAACAGTAGTAGTCTTTCTTATCCACAGCTGGTCGGCATGTTAACTTATCCAATACTTGGGGGGAAATGGCATTACAAAGTTAGGTCTAAGACATGCATGCCTGTATTCTGGCTAAGCCTCTCCTAACCATATGCTTAGAGAAATTCTTATACATTTGCCCTAGGGGACATGTATAAGAATATTATTAGAATTGCCTGTATTAGCAAACACTGGAAACAAAAAATTTCACCGAAAGCAAAAAAATTATGGTATAGTCTTCTAATGCCTTACTATACAGCAGTGAAATGAATAAATTAGTTTTGCTAATCAATGTGGATGGCCCTCCTACACATAATGCTCAAGGAAAAAAAGAATCTCTAAATACAGTTTTAATTAAAGTCCCAAAGCAAACTGAAACAATATACAAAGGGTCTTCAAAAATGTATCATATGAAAAACTATGTATGATTTGAAAGTTTTTTGTTTTGCAGCAAAATAAACTCATACTAATTTCTTATAACAAGTGTGAACAGGATCTAGTTTGAGGCACTAAAAAGGGTAAGTTTGAAAAGAATCCCTCCCTACCAGAGCAACACAAACTCTGCTAAACTCAGAGCTAGTACAAACATCAAATTCATGGTGACACTTGGGTGAAAGATGATAAAAGGATAGATACCTTTTACAAAAAGTTTATAATGGCAATGCCCCCAAAGATAGCAGAAGTTTACAAATGGACATAATCTTTTTTGAGAAAGCATAAGAAATTGAAGATGAAATGCCTACAGTAATAGACCACGTACATCAATTTACTAGCAAACAATCTTGTTCATGTAGTAATTGAAAAGGATCACCAATTAATAAGATTAAACATCATAAACACCTTAATGGTTAAGCTCATACAATTTTAGTGAAAAATCAAAGTTGAGCAAACTTTCTGCTTAATGCGTGCTATGACTGTTTCTGCCCAGATCAGCTGCAGACAAGAGCAGAGCTCTCGACGGAAATTTTAAACAAGCAGGAACAAGATCCTGAAGCATTTCTTGGAAGTAAAATCCTGAAGACAAACAACAAAAGCAATGGCTACCAAAAGGTGGGAGCAGTTTAGTCAAAGTTCTGGTCAAGAGGAAAGGTATTGATAACTTTTGGGGATGCTCAAGGCATTTTGCTTGCTGACTATCCTGGAGGGTCCAAGAATGATAATATTTGCTTATGATGGGAGTGTTCTGAGAAAGTTAGCTAAAGCTCTAGCAGAAAAATATGCCTGAAAAAGCTTCACTAGAAAGTCCTCAACCACAACAATGCTATTGCTCATACCTCTCCCTCTCATCAAACAAGGGCAATTTTGAAACAGTTTCAACAGGAAATCATTAGGCGTACACCTGATTTTTGGCTCCATCTTATTTCCTAATCTTAAAAAATATTTAAAGAGCACCCATTTTTCTTCATTTAATAATGTAAAAAAAGACTGCATTGATATGGTTCAATTCCCAGGACCCTGAGGTTCCTTAGGGATGGCCTGAATGACTAGTATCACCATGTACAAAACTGTCTTGACCTTGATGGAACTAATGATGAGAAATAAAGTTCATGTTTTTATATTTTAATTCCATTTTCCCATGAATTTTTGAAGTCCCTTCTCATATTGCTTAGGAATACATACATATATATGCAATAAAACCTAAGGAAACACAAATTCTGAACAGTGGTTAATGGTAAAGGGATAAGAGAGAGAAACAGGATGGCATTAGGAATGGCATACTGGATGTTCTAGTGGGTTGTCAGGTATGATTTAATTTTTTGTTTATATACAGTGGTTCTGAAAAATGGCTTACATTAGGATCATTTGGGTAGTTTTTAAAAGTACCAATACTCATCAACCCCTACACCAGAGCAATTTAATTAAAAAGCTCCTAAGTAGGGTTTGGAGTCCTGGTGTGGCGCTGTGGGTTAATGCACCAGACTACAAACCCACTTGAACTGCAAGGTCAGCAGTTCAAGCTCACTAGATGCTACTCAGAAACCCTATACAGGGTCGCTATGGGTCGGAATTGACTCAATGGCACTTAACAACAGCAAGTAGGGGTCAGGCTGGCTGTTTTAAACAGTGCCCCCACACTTTCCATCTGGTGATTTTTGATGAGTAGCAAGAGATGAGAAACACTGCTTTATATCTTACATTATAGTTATACTTTGGAATGTTTTTTTTTTAAAGTCCCACTGAAAATCTCACAAGACTGTAACGATTGCTTCATTCTGTATAGTTATCAAATGTAAGGTGTTTAATCAATTGACATTGCAACTAACAAGAAATACATATGTCTTAATGATAATTAAGACAAATTTTATATATTTTTTCTATTTCTTCAACTGTTTTTTCAATTTATATTTGATTAATAAAATATTTTTTTACTTTAAAGTTGGTAGTTTCAAGCATGTAAATTATAATACCAAAATATGAAGTTTATTTTTTACCTATAGGATATTTATGTTTTACAATACTAGGTACTTTCTTTCTATAACATTAAAAGTTATACTATTGCACAATAATGTATTCAATTTTTTCCCTCTCCATAAATTACTACTTACCCTGAGCAAATCATCTATACGACCTTCCTTTTTTTCCAGGTCCTGATTTTTATTACTTTCTAATGCTGCTAATTTCATCATTGTGAGATCAGTCTAAATGAATGAAAATGATTTTGTTATCTCTATTACATAAATCAATTGTAATCAAACATAACATTAGATTTCACTGACTTTAAAAAGCAAAATAAATAAGCAAATAAAATTATAAACTGGTCTGTGTGTGTGTGTGTGTGTGTGTGTGTGTGTGTAAGAATATTCCAAAAAGTCTCAGTGCCATTTTAAGCCTTAATAACTTCAGAAGTATAAAATGCTATGAATATTATAAATGTACAAAGAAACATCTGAAAGGTTAATTATTTAACATTGCAGAATACTGATATGTTCCCTCATTACAACTCAATATAATCACTGCCTTGAACTAGACATCACTCTAGTTGATTTTTGAAGTTTCCAAACTTTCATGAGATGCTCGTTGACAGAAAGGATTGCACTCATAATCCTAGCTTCAAGATTATCCAAAGAAGCTTTGATGCAAGAACAGTTTGGATGTGACCCACTTATAATAAATGCAGCAGCCTCATAAAAACATCAATTATATGTACTTAGATGGATGTTTTAAAATAAAAAAATCAGTACACAGAACAGTTTTGTTACTGTTGTTCCATTTATTTTATATGCTTCCACACTGAGTCCTGTTGTAGCATTGTAGGATAAGCACTGGACTCCTAACAGTCATCAGCATGTAAGGACAACATAATGGTAAGCTGGGTGTCTTTAAGTTCCTATCTCTAGAAACGCTTTTTTGTTTTTCTGTTTAGTTAAAGTTAAGCTTCTTGGTTTAATTTTATTTTACAACTGTAGAAAACAGCAAAAATCCTTGCTGTTTATAATAAGAAGTTGCCCACTGGATTTCTTATATAAGTTAGAAGTTTTTAAATTATCATTTACCTGAGTAATTTTAAAGGATAACTGCTTTGGTTGTACAATAGGATGGTCCCCAAAAGCTAATGCAGTAGGAGAAGGGCTATTAGGTCGAACCTAAAAAATATACAGTAAAAGTTTGCCTTAGCATGAGAAAAAAAGTAGATTTCTACTTTACAAAAACTATCCTACATCTCTGAAGATTTCTATCACGATAATATCTGACTTGAAAGTTGAAAATTTAATCACCATTTATACAACAAACATTAATTGAGTACCTCCTACATAAAAACTAGTGAGCAATACAAAGATATAGTCACTGCCCTCTAGGAGCTTACAGATAAGTGCCATCACAAGATAATTCTTAATTCTTCCATGTTATGTAAAGTGAGACCAAAGATACTATTTTAAAACAAAAATACTAAGAACAAATTAAGATGGTTCAAAAAGTACAATGAAAAAGATCTCCAGAGTTATTAGTACCAGAGGTAACCATGAATTGTCAGTTATAACATAAATTTATTAATGCATGTCATGGTGTACCTAGCCACTAGTTAAAAACACATTTATTGAAAACGGATTACAAAATTGCATCTCTTCTAACACTACAACTCTTTATTTAATAAAATTATTGCTGAGTCCAAGTCCTATAAGTTACTTAGGACAAGGCAAGGTATAAAGTGAGTAAGACACATTAAGTATGTGTACAGGAGGTCCTGGATGGTGTCAACAGTTAATGTGGTTGGCTGCTGAGCAACATGGTGAAGGTTCCAGTCCACCCAGAGACACCTCAGAACAAAGAAAGGCCTTATGGATTTTTCTGAAAAAAAAGACACTTGAAAATCCCATAAAGTAGAGTTCTACTGTAATACAACATGGGGTCGCCGTGAGTCAGAATCGACTGATGGCACCTGGTTTTGAAAGACTAAAAGGGGACACAAAGAAATAAAAACAGTATTTGAATAAATAAATAAAATGTGTTCTTTCAAATCTTTAATTCATTTTAAAATGACTGAAAACTAGTGCTATTTTTTTCTGGTTAGATAATGAACTTCTACAAAACCAAAATAGATAAAAAATAGAACCTAATTTGCAAAATCATTAATCTAAAAGAACTATTAACTCAAAGTGCTAGAAACAAAACAAAAAGTTGTAAGATGACTTTTGAGTATAAGCTCCTCCTCCTATGTTGACCTAATAATCCAATTTTGAGTGATGGCTTCCTTCTTCCTTAAGGATTCCCAGAGAGAAATTACACTGGCATTCTAGTGGGTAAGAAAGCTAACTGATGAGAAAGTTTGAATTTAGAAATCAGTGACTGAGTATCAACTGACACAAGAGAATTCATTTTTTGTTCCATTGAATAAGAGCACAAAAGATCACTAATAAGGATTCAACTGACTTCACAGGATGCTTTTTCTTAGAGAAATGCATGATTTACATTAAGTTCTCAATAAAAACAAATTATCAAAGTTATTCAATATTCATAACCTTCTAGACAGACTAAGCATGAAAAAAATAGAAAGGTAAAAACTTACAGATGAGGAAGGAGTGGAATGTGAATGTGAGTTTTGAGGAGAACGGATTGCTGGAGGTATGCCTCTTACTGGACTTGAGCCATTCCCACCCTGGTACTTCAAAAAAGGAAAAGGATACATTATTACTTATTAAGGAAGGTTTAGTTTGTTGTTTGACATGGCAGTGAGAATTCATTTAAATGAACGTTATTTTAAACTAAACCCAGCAGTTACCTGACTGGGTCTACAAAAGGCAAATGCAAAGTCAGTTAAAGCTACGTCCTAAGATTTATTAGAGCATATTGATCACAAGGACATGCCAAAACCAGATCTTGTAAAGACTCTTACTTCTGTCACATTCTGATGATAATGCTCTCCACCCCAAATCTTGGTACAGTTCCTCTACAAATGTCTGTTGAAATAATATGATCCCCAACCACAAGAAACTTTTTATAAGCTTTATATGTAAATGTCAGGGGACACAATCAACTATCCTAAAATGGAATCCATCAGTTAAGATCTGTTAAATATCCTCATGTTCATGGCACGATAAAAAAAAGAATGATATAGACAAGTCTCTTCAGTAAAACTGCACAAACTCTAATGAAATCCAATTATTTCTTATAATGTATCTGAGTTAGCTGCATATGAAGAGAAGCCATCTAACCAACTCGTTTCTCATGATTCTGTACAATGGATGAAAGGTGAGAGCAATCTGTCCTCGCAGGGTACAGTTTATAATCCATTTAGTAATTTTTGTTTCATTAATTACTTAACTATTAGAGAAGGGGAGTCCCAGGGTGGCACAGTAGGATAAGCACTGAACTGCAAACCACAGAGTCAGCAAGTCAAACTTACCAGCCGTTCCTCAAAAACCCTATCCAGGGTGACTATGAGTTGAAACTGATTTGATGGCACAAAATAACACAACATAGTGCCTAGTATAATGCCTGGCACATATTAGGCATTTAAAATATTTGTTTCTTTAAGTGATCCCACCTGACTAAACTTCTTAATGACATTAAAAATGAGTGACTGATACCGACACTTCAAATGAAGAGCATCATCTTGTGGTCACCAGTTTTAACTTAGTTCTTTAAACTCAAGAAAGAAAAACAATGGAATGGGGATAAAAACAATCCAGCCCTTCCTCTAATCAGCCAATTCTGTTCTTAGTCTCAAGTATACATATATATTTTTCAACTGAGTAAATCAATGCTTGTTGTTCCAAAAATTACATTAATTACTTGGAATTAGTAGCCAACCTAGTGTGGCGCTGTGGGTTAATGCAGCAGACTGTAAAGCCGTTTGACCTGCAAGGTCAGTGGTTCAAGCTCCTTGGAAACCCTATACAGGGTCACTATGGGTCAGGATCAACTAGACAGCACTTAACAACAACAGTGTTTCTATTTAAAAATAAGTAAACAAACATTCTAAATTGGGTAAGAGACTATAAATTCACATCTCTATCATATCTAATCTCCATACAAAGGGCTCAAATAGTATGATAAAGCCTTGATTGACAGGAGAAAGAACTCTGAGCTGGTACACTTGAAATTCAACTCTTTGCTCTTCTATTTAGAAATTGCCTTTAGGTGAGGCACTTTACATCCTTTAATTTCTTCAATTGTAAAACAGGACTACCTATACACCACCTTTGCCTACCTCATGGGTTGTTATAAGAGTAAAATTTAACATTTTTAGACAAGGATATCATTTAGTACTAAAGTTCTGCTCTAATCAAGCAGCTTATCTCTGAAGACCTTGTGCTTCAAAGAAATTATTTTCAGCTCACAGCAAAATTCTACAGAATTAGGAAATGGAGATATTCCTCAATGAACTTACTTCAAAATAGTCGCTAATTTTGTGGCCACGTCCCCCAATACTTTTTCCTAAAATATAAAAATAAAATAGTTTATGGATTACCAATCATGACTACCATATACAACATCACAAAAAGAATGTGCCAAACAATTCCCCTAACACATGTAAAAATGATCTATTTAATAAAAAGATAATATATGATATTTTAGCTGGGTAATAATGGGAATCCAGATATTAGGAGTATTTAGAGGGTCAAATATCAATTTCAGAAATAAAAAATCAACTAGTATTTTAACAGCAACATGTTAAATTTCCCAAATATAGGAGAATCAAATAAATATGTTAGACTAAAAAATCACTTGCTTTCAAGTTATTTTATTCACTTCAGTTATGGTTATTAATTTCATAAAGGTTAAAGGAATAAATGAAAAGGCAAGTAGCAACTGCATAACTGATAAACTAATTCACACCTGCAAACAAAAATTAAAAATAGTTTGATTAGCAGAAACCACAATCTCTGTCAAACTGACAACAATGTAATTCCATATAAATGCCACTTTGCAAAATAAATTTTAATTTTCTAATAAAACAGATTTTATATATTGTTCTTATAAAGTCATTATGATTAAGTGAATATCAGGTCAGTAACAGATCACAATATTCTTTTACTAAAAGTTCTGCTTTTAAAAAAATGTGCTATCAGTTTTATAAATATTAAATTAATAAGAACTTGCTAAGAAGATTTCTTTTTTTTTTTTTTTTTTTTTTGAGGGTGGGAATGGCACTCATCCATCCCTGGGAGTCCTGGTGTTTTGTTGTAGGAGGTTCCCTGATTCAAACCCACCAGAAACTCCTTGGAAACCCTCCCTATACAAGGTTATTATGAGTTAGAAGTGACTCAAAAGCATTTAACAACATCCAACCTTAGTTGGAACAATATAGATTATATACTTTAAGTTACACAATTGTTACTGTGACGTGCCATGGTGTTGGTTCCAACTCATAGCGACCCTGTATAGAGTTTTCAAGAATTGGCTGGTGAGTTTGCACAGCTGACCTTGCGGTTAGCAGTCTAGTGTTTATAATGCCACACCAAGGCTCAGGTCTATTTAAGTTATAATAGAGAAATTAATTGTACCATACAGTGAAAAAAGTACACAACATAAATATATACATGTATCCATCCAATGGTTACTGTTGTTGACTAGTGTAGTTGAGTAGGTTTCTGACTCATAGCAAACCTGTAAAGGGTTTCCAAGGATTTGAACCACCAACCTTGCAGTTCAAACTGACCTTGAGGTTCATTGCCACACCAGGACTCCATACTCAATACTCATTTGTTTATATAGATATAGAGAGAGAGCTCTGGTAGCGTAGTAGTTACAAATCGGGCTGCTGATCTCACGGTCAGCAGTTCGAAACTACCGGCTGTTCCGTGGAAGAAAGATGAGGCTTTCTGCTTCTGTAAAGATTTACAGCTTCGGAAACCCTGTACAGGGGTCGCTATGAATTGGAATAGACTCCACGGCACATCACAACAACAACATGTATGTGTGTGTACGTATATATATGTATATATGTGTGTGTATATACATATATATTGAATCATTCATTTATGTTATTTAATACTTTTTGAGTGTTTATTATATGCCAGGCACTGGTTTGCAGTACACAAAAATCACTCAGATAACAAAAATTAATAAAATTTCAATGACCTTGGAACAGAGTAGAAGGATGGCACTGTAAGCAATGACGGCTAACCGCAAGGTCAGCAGCTCAAACCTACCAGCTGCTCCTTGGAAAGCCTTTTGCAGGGTTGCTATGAGTCAGAACCAATTCGAAGGCACTTAACAACAATAATTACTCAGGACTATAAATGTTATCTAAATTTTTGAAAATAGTTCTGTACAGATTTATTTATAGGTCAGGGAGGACTGTGTTGAACAACTTTACTGGAGATTCTGAAGAAATGTTTTTTGTTTTGTTTTGTTTTTTAAGAGGAAACAGTTGTTTGGACTGCGTACTAAGAAGCTATTTTCCTAATTCTTCCCTAACTGGACCCAGATTTTTGTTCCTTTATTTATTAGTCCATGGACTTTCGGGGAAGCTGACTCCCATCCAGTCTCTGTTCTCAATTCCCTTAACTCCTTATCAGAAATTCTATTTTTGTTTAGGTATTCTCCTCCAAAGGGAAGCATTATCCCTGATTTTTTAAAGGATAGTAACACCTCTGTTGCACAAAACTGGTTTTTGAATGCACACATGACCCAATTTGGCCCAATACAATGACAGGAAACATTTGCTTTGGACTTGAAGGAAAGAAACTGCCTTGTCCTTTAGGAAATGAAACACAGAAAGCCAGCCTCTCTCTAAAGCAAACATGATCAAGAAAACTGAAACTAGCAAATCCAATTACAACTGGCCGTCATCCTAAAACCCTGAGATAATCAGACAATTCTAGACAGAGAAAAAATGTGGGTCCTTAAAGATAGAGGTTGGGGATTTCGTAAGGTAGTGATGAGAACCAAAAGACTATTAAGTAAGAGTCCTCAGAAATTCAAATACCAATTTCAGAAATCCAAACTAATCAATTTCAATTATTGGAACAAACCTTAGTTGAGAGCTTGCTTTAAAGTATGATTTTTATATGTGCATTGCAAGCACTGCAACTAATATATTACACTAAATAAAGCTCCAAGTCCACGAGCCACAATAAGGGGGAACTAAACTGAGACCAAAAAAAGCTCAACATGCAGAGATGAAGTGTACTACACACCTAAAAAAAAGGTCCTAGAATAACTTAGCCCTCTTCTTTCAAAAACATGTTGTTAGGTGCCATCGAGTCGATTATGACTCAGAGAGACCCTGTATAGGATTTCCAAGGAGCAAGTGGTAGTCTGAACAGCAGACCTTGCATTCTTGTGGTCAAACACTTTATCCTACAGTGCCACACCAGAACTCTAAAAACACAGTTGTTGCAAATATAGTCCTCAACTCCAGTGTCATTGATAAACCAGTAAGTCAAGGGTTCGTAGCCCTAGACCTTATGGCTAAAAATTGGCTCCAACACTTGTTACATTATGTTTAACACCATCATTACACATAATTCAATAACCTAATTTATTATACTTAATTGACTAATTACTGCTCAAATTAAATGATAGTATCATATTGCTCCCAGTACATATGATTTTGTAGTCTAATGAAAATAATTTCAGTAGCTTATTTATAAACATGATGGTGTCTTAAGTTAAGAGCCGCTGTCCAGTCAGTTCCAACTTATAGTAACCCTGTGTAGAGTTTCCAAGGTACGGCTGGCAGGTTTGAACCACCAACCTTGTGGTTCAAACTGACCTTGCTGTCCAGTGCTTTATCCTGTAGCACCACATCAGGTAGTCTCCCTTAATTATTTGTTATATGTTGTTAAGTGCCATTGAGTCAGTTTTAACTTTTAGCAAAACTGTATAGGGTTTCCAATAAGCAGCTGGTGAACTGACTACCTTGTGGTTAGCAGTCCAGTGCTTATCCTATAGCAATAGACAAGGACTCCATATATAGCCTTTTTAAAATGGAAGGAGTTAATAGCTTGGATACCTGCTTTAAAGTGAGATCTAAAGCTTTTATTCAAAAGAAGAAACATTTTAATACCACAATTCATATAAAGTGAGACAATGAAAGGTCATATGATAATGCTTCCCAGATTTGGGTATACTTGCTTTTCTAGTACTCAAAAACCTCAAGAGAAATGTCAAAAAGCCTAAAAATCATAACCATAGGCTAAGTGGTACAAAAAGATTACAATTGCATTTTATTATCACTTCTTATGCAAAGTGTATTCCTAACTGAATTTACTTTATTATAACTGCAGAAATTACATAATAGCTATGGAGCCCACAATAAAAAACAACAACAAAAAACCACATGAAATCACATTATTTTACAATTAAAATATTGATGAAAATTCAGAACGACTCATTGTAAACACCTATTGGGCTGTGAAGGAAGAGTTTCTTTCACTTACCCTGACTACTTTCATTCTGGGTTTCGGCTTTTCTCTTTCTTCCCCTGGATGATTCCGAAGGTTTTTTTTCTGGTGTCTACAGAAAGCAAGTTAACAGAGTTTTAAATTATAGTTTTTAACATGTAACATTTTCCAGTTAAAAGGGAAAAAAATCCAAGATCAAAAATTGTGTTTGTTCATTGGCGCTGATGGGATGTAAATGTTAAGTTACTTATATATACTTTAAAAAATACAACTCCTATTATGTATGTTTTCCACAATTCAAGTACAGAAGAACTTGTACATATTACCCAAAATTCACATGTACAAAATTTGACTTGTGGTGGATGAAAATCTGGGCATAATTAGTTTTTAACAGAGCCCTTCAAATTCTTAAAAGGATGGGGATGGAGAGAAAAATCACCTTAATTTTTTCCTATTAGTTTTCTATTAGCTACACATTTAGTTTTTTAAAAAAGTAAACCTGGATGAAACAAGAGCAGAACACAATCCTCAAATATATATAATTCTAGCTACTAAAAACCATTCATCTCACTGCCTGGCAATTACTATCTAACAACAATTAAACCAAACTTGTAGATGATGCCCAAGGATCAGAAGTATACATAAATTTCACTGGAACACAGCCACACTTATTATTATATGTACTGTCTGTGACTGCTTTCACACTATAATGCCAATAGTGAGTAGTTGCAACAGAGACCGCGTAGCCCACAAAGTCTAAAATTTATTATATAGACTCTACAGAAATGGTTTACAGAGCCTGATGTAGATGTTGGTTCTGTTCCCAAATTACAGGTTTGCTCTCTTAACTAATAGTGTTTTCTCATCAGGCTAACATAAGTAGTTTTTGTGGATCTAGACAGACTGTTGTTGTACTTAATCAAAACACTGCTGAAGAGCAGAAGCCATGACACAAGGCGTTCAAATCCTAGAAGCTTATTAAATACCTCTAGTGCTAGAACAATTCCTAAACTTAGTAGGAAAGCTCAACAAATATTTGAATGAACAAATGACTGGATGAATGAATCATATCAGAGAACTTAAATCTCTTAAAGTATGTAGTTCTCAAATAAAGAAGGAACTCGATCCAATATTTGATCTGCGATTAAATATAGCATGAATGATGATTTATAACCTCACTCAATACAGGGTTCGCTATGAGTCTAAGCCAACTTGATGGCACTAACACCACCAAAAACAAGTATTCCTTTAAGGGGGGAGGGGAGGGGCCTAAGGGCACAGACTTTAAATGCTCAGCTGCTAACTGAAAGGTTGATGATTCAAACTTAGCAGCTGCTCTGCCAGAGAAAGATGTAACGATGATTACAACCTAGGAAACCCTATGAGGCACTTCCATTATGCTCTGGAGGGTCACTAGGAGTCAGAATTAGTAGATGGCTGTGGGTGTATTAGTGTTCTTTTAGGCATTTTGTATCATTTTAAGTTCTCTCACTTCTATCGTGCCAACAAGATAACAGTTTTGGAGAAGAGTTTTATCTTCCCCCTCTAGAATAAGCACTGGACCCTGAATCACAAAATTGTTGTTCCAAACCCATCAGCTGCTCCCTGAAAACCCTACGCAGGGTCATTATGAGTTGGAATCAACTCGAAGGCACATAACAGAAACAATCTGGCATATATTTGTTATTCAATAAATACATGAATGACTATTACACAACTTAATTCATGGTAACCCTGCAGTATGGTAACCATGATTCAAATCCAGTTCTGCATCATTCCAAGGTCCAAATATTATTTTACCTCTATGTGACAATATATATCCCGGAAGATTGACCTGAATCGATCAACTATATAAAAATATTCCAAAATTTTACCTAAATTTGTAAGCAAAATTGGCTATATCCAGTAAATTGAGTATATATTTCATATCACAAACTAGGGATTTTAAAGAAATCCTTTCTAATTAGGCAATCTACTCAGGAAGTAGGTTAATGCATAAACAACAATTAGTGAAGGCAATTAATCTGTTTTATTTGTCAACACTATCAAACTCAAAACTTCAACAATAACCTATCTTCTATTGTCCTAGGAATAAAATATTATCAAGTTAAAAATTCTAAGTTCACATTTAGATAAAGAACACTCAACCTACAAAACAAAAGAGGATTCCTAAATATTAGTTTATTCATATTCTTCCCAACTTAAATCTGTTTTAAAAAAAAATACAATTTAAAAAACTTTTCATTGTGAATTGGGTGAAGGTTTACAGATCAGTCTTCCGCTCAAAAATTCCTATTAACTTTGTTTCATGTCATTGATTACAAGTCCAAGGTAACATCACTTATTCCACTTCCTATGTTTCCTGTTTCCATTCCTCCTTCTTTACTAACTCTTTTGAACTTTGTCCTTAGGTGACTGCTGTCCTTCTGATCTCAAATGGCTGATTATTCTAACAAGTGGGTACTTCCTTAGTGCTACTATTCCCCTTTATTATTTGGGTGAAAATTGAGCCAAAAAGCTGAGTTCAGTTCCAGACCTTTAGGATGGATAAGGGTCATAGTCTTAACAGTCTCTATCAAACCAGTACGCCTAGTTTTTAAAACATACAGTTTAAGGTCAAGAAAATAAGATTTTTTTCAGAAGTTGAACAATTTACAAAAAAGGGAGGAGGAGATACAGTATATGAAGAAATTTTCAAATATATTTGGGATAACATTCAATGCACACTTCACTGGATATATAATAAGGATATATACACATAAACATGTAAGATAAGCACTGGACTACTAACCACATGGCCAGTGGTCCAAAGCTACCAGGCAATCCTTGAAAACCTTACACAAGTCGTTATGAGTTAGAACCAACTCAACAACACAAAACAAATTACTTAAAAGCTTTATTTCCCAAGGCAAATTTTCCTTAAGTTTCAAATTACCTGGGCTGAGGAAGTGAGACAAGTCTTTAAGGAAAAAGACCACTATGTTTTTAAAAAAGATAAATGCATCCTTAGTATCAGCAAAAAAAAAAACAAGAAACAAATAATTAAGAAAACAATTCAATTTACAATACCAACGAAGGGAATAAGTTCAACCAGGCATGTGAAAGACCTGTATACTACAAACAATAAAACATTGCTGAAAGAAATTAAAGATCTAAATAAATGGAAAGACACTCATGTTCAATGACTGGAAGATTTATTATTGTTAGAATATCCATATTACCCAAACTAACCTACAGACTTAACACTACCCTGTATCAAAAGCCCAACACACTCTTTGCAGATATGTTAAAGTTGATCCTCAAATTTATATGACATTTCAAGGGGCCCCAAGTGTCAAAACAATCTTGGAAAAAAGTAAGAAGGCTCTGAAGTACTAAAATACACTAAAGCAACAGTAATAAAACACTGTGGCATTTACATAAGGATAGGCATATTGATCAATGGGCTAGCATTCAGAGTCCAGAAATAAGCCCACATATCTTTGGTCAGTTGATTTTTGATGAGCGTGCCAAGTCCCTTCGATATGGAAAGAACAGCTTCCTCACCAGTGTTGAATAACTGTATCTCCCTGTGCAAAATAATAAAGTTGGACCCAGACCTCACACCATACATAAAAATAAGCTCAAAATGGATCAGCGACCTAAATATAAAAACTAAAACCATACAACTCTTAGAATGAGACTTCCTGAAGAGGAAATGTCACTTATTTTGCAAGTTCTACAGTTAATTTGTAAGTTATTAGGACAGAAGCTGTTTATTACTTAACACTTAACATGATTGAATTTTTGAGACATAAAAGTACACAGGTATTTGCAATGACAGGTAGAAGTTATAGCCATGCAGACAAAACAATTCATTGGACACTTATTGACATTTAGTGAGTACCCTTTATATATATGTTAGGTGCTGTACTTCTCTACATTCTAGGTCATCAATATTGCCATCACCAACCCTTTGGCAGATGTACATTAGATTTGAATTTAAATAAGCAACTCCCACGTAAGTAGCTCTGGTAACGTAGTGGTTACAAGTTGGGCTGCTAACCTCAAGGTCAGCAGTTCACAAATACCAGCCGTTTCATGGGAGAAAGACAAGGCTTTCTGCTATGAAAAGTTTTACAACCTGGGAAACCCTATACAGAGTCACTACGAGTCGGAACTTACTTGAGAGCACTTAACAACAACATATACATACATGGAGTCCTGGTGTAGTGCTTTAAGATAAGCACTGGATTGCTAAAAACTAGGCTGGCAGTTCAAATCCACCAGTGCTCCTTGAAAAGCCTATAAGGGTCACTGTGAGTTAGAACTGACTCTTTGGCACTTAACACCAACAAAACATACATACACTTAACACCAACAAAACATACATACATATGATAAATACTGAACTGCAAACCACAAGGTCTGTGGTTCAAGCTGCTGGACAGGAGAAAGATGAGAATTTCTGTACCAACCGAGATTTAAAAGCCTCAGAAATGCTATGAGCTGTAACCAACTCAAAGGTACTTAATGACAACAACATATACATGAGCTCTGGTTTGGTGCTCTAAGTTCCACACTGGATTGGTATCTTCAACGTCGGCAGTTCAAACCTACCAACTACAAACTCTATACAGGGTCATTATGGATTGGAACCGACTCCACTGCACTTAACAATTACGATATATATATACACACACACACACACACACATTTGGATAAAACACAATGTTGTTGTTAAGTGTCTTGGAGTCTATTCTGACTCACAGCAAACCTGTATGGGGTTTCTGAGGCTGCAAATCTTTGCAGGATCAGAAAATCTCATCATTCTCCCACAGAGTGGCTGGGGGGCTCACACAGTCCAGTGCTTTTCCTACAGAGCCATCATGCTATGTAAAATTGTATATGTGTAAATATATGAAATTGGACTGCTCACCGCAAGGCCAGGGGCTCAAACTCACCAGCTGCTGATTGGAAACCCTATACAGGATTCCTGAGTCAGAACTGAGTGGACAGCACTCAACAACAACATTTATGCATTACAAAACTCAAAGAAACCAATGTTTGACAATTCTCCTAAGTCACTCATTTGTATATGGACTATTTGGGGATTTAAAACCAGGGTGGGGTGTGTATACATATAGGATATGTAGAAATTCACTCAGTATTTAATGTAAGCACTGGACTGCTAAACAACAAACCCACCAGCCACCCCTCAGAAACCCTATGCAGAGTCGCTATTCGTCGGAACAGACTCGATGGCACATAACAACAACAAACAAGATAGCTTACCACTGAGAAAAAGTTCGGTCATATCTGAAGCTTTCAAATGGTACTAGAAATTCTTAGAGGAGAGGAGATTGTGTCTCAAAAGTCAATATGGGGACAAAGAAGAGACACACCTATCTCATTCTCCACCCTTGTACTGCAAACAGAGCATCTTTTATATTTTAATACAATTCTACATGAGATTTCCTTTGAAGAAAGGGGTTAGTGGTTTTAAAAAGGTTTGATAAGCCATTATTCATGATCAATGACTTCCTTGAAAACATCCAGGGCACATTCACTTTAAATATGCATAAGGGATAAATGTGCATATACCAGTATCTTATATATTAATGCTTTCTTTAATATTGTCATTGTTTTCTTTTGTTCTCTGTTCTTTCTCAACTCAAGTATTGTTGTTGTTAAGTGCCATCAAGTTGGTTCCAACTCATAGCGACCCTGTACTGGCTTTCTGAGGAGGAGCTCGTGAGCTTGAACCGCTGACCTTGTGGTTCTAACAGACCTTGCAGTCAAGTGCATTAGCCCACAGTGCCACACCAGGACTAAAGTTTTACTGTACTATAATTGGACCACAATTTTTAAGTGCTGTTGACTCAGTCCCAACCCATAGAAACCCTGTATAAGGCTCCTGAAGAGCAGCTGGTGAGCCTGAACCGCTGACTTTGTGTTTCAAATCAACCTTGCAGTCCACCACATTAACCTACAGCACCACACCAGGACTCCATTGACCATAATAAGGATTAATATAATCTGAATGGCAAAATAAATAGGATTTGACTTTAAACTAAAGATGCAAACGATGCAATAAAATATAAAAAGGCAGAGAATTAAGACATATGGCGGGATAGTGTTTAAGAGAGAACAGAGAATGAAGAAACTGGTACTCGTTCAATCAATTTAGCTTTGTAAGTACTAGATCTGTAATTATACCCAAGACTCTTGTTTGATTATTCTGGCATTTAAATGTTCTAAGATATCAGTATGGATTTATACAGTATTTTCTAACAGTTTAAAAGTTATTCAAATAACAGAGACAAATTTAAAGGACTCAAGAGATATCCGTGATATAATTAATGTTGCAAGTTCACTAGGAATTTTAGTCAGTGATTATTAAACAAAATTGTAATACCTAATCCAGTGATGCTTTAGTTTATCTTAAAAGAAATTTTCTTCAGTAGGAGCTCTGGTAGCGTAGTGGTTACTAATTGGGCTGTGAATCACAAGGTCATCAGTTCGAAACTACCAGCTGCTCCAAGGGAGAAAGATGAGGCTTTCTGCTCCCATAAAGATTTATAGCCTCAGAAACCCTGTACAGGGTCGCTATGGGTCCGAACCGACTCCACGGCACACAACAACAATAATAAAGGAGCTCTGGTAGCGTAGTGGTTACAAATTGGAATGCAAACCGCAAAGTCAGCAGTTCGAAACTACCAACTGCTCCAAGGGAGAAAGATGAGGCTTTCTGCTCCCGTGAAGATTTACAGCCTCGGAAACTCTGTGCAAGGTCGCTATGGGTCGGAACCGACTCAATGGCACTTAACAACAACATAAAGGAGTTCTGGTAGCGTAGTGGTTAAGAATGGGGCTGTGCCGAGACTGCAAATTCCAAAAAGGCAAGTTCCCCACCACCAAAAAAAAAAAGGCTAAAGAAGATAGAGAGAAACACTGTTAACTGATGATATATGGAGGGGATAATAATCAATGTAATGAAACAAGCTATATGAATGGTTGAATG
>NW_006408612.1:1059199-1101501 GCF_000296735.1 Chrysochloris asiatica
AAAAAAAAAAAAAAGAATGGGGCTGTGAACCACCAAGGTCAGCAGTTCCAAACTACCAACGGTTCCACGGGAGAAAGATGAAGCTTTCTGCGCCCGTAAAGATGTACAGTCTCGGAAACCCTATGCAGGTTGCTGTGAGTCGGAACCGACTCCATGGCACTTAATAACAACAACAAATAAGATACTAAGAATATTAATGCTATCCTAGAAGAAGAGAAATAAATCAATATGGCTCATTCCAAGAAAAAAGATAAGCAACTTCTACAAGCATTCAACTAGAGATAATTTGTTATTATTTACTGCCTTCAAGTCAGTTCTGACTCAATGACCCTGTATAGGGTTTCTGAGACTGAAATATTTGTGGGAGCAGAAAGTTTCATCTTTCTCCCATGGAGTGACTGGTGGGCTTGAGCTGCTGACTTTGCAATTCACAGTCCAGAGCTTATCCCTAGAACTACTGAGCTCCCTAGAGATATTTTTGTGTCTACAATAAATGTATTTTAGAAAATTATAAAAGTGTATGTGAAAAGATAGCATTATCACATCAAAAATGGAAGAGAGTAGATATTAAAATGTATTTTTTCACATATTAGTCGGAACCGACTCAACAGTACTTAACAGTAACAACCACCACCTTAGGTAGAATGTGAGCTGGTGGCACTGTAGGATAAATACTGGACTGTTAACCACAAGATTGGCAGTTCAAATCCACCAGCTACACCATGGGAGAAAGATCAGGATTTCTGCTCTTATCAAGATTTACAGCCTCGGAAACTCTATACAGGGTTGCTATGAGTCATAATCTACTTGACAGCACCCAACAATAATCTTCTTGTTGTTAAGTGCCATTGAGTCAGTTCTAACCCATGACGACCCTGTATAAGGTTTCTGAGAAGCAGCTGGTGAGCTTGAATTGCCAACCTTGCAGTTCAAATGGCTTTGCAGTCTGACACATTAAACCACAGTGCCACACCAGGACTCCCAACAATAGATAAATAAACTCAAATTTAACAGAAAACAAAAAGAAAAGTTGAGCTGATATCATCTGTACAGGAATAATATTTTTAATTTATTTTGTTAAATGGAAAAAATTTTAAGGCGAAAGAGCTACTCTAAGAATAATAATAAACGAACTTTTTATTGTTAAGTCATTTCCAACTCATAGCAACCCTACAGGCTTTGAAGACTGTAAATCTTTATGGAAGGGGCTTGTCCTATCTCTCCCATGGAGAGGCTGGTGGGTTTGAACAATTTACCTATTAGTTAGCAGCCAATCACTTTAACCACTGTACCACCACAGCTCTTTAGAATAAATAATATTCCTAACAAAATATTCAATTCTCAAACTTGTCAGAAGATTTGTTTTTTGTTTTTTTTTTTTCTGATAGATTCATTCAGCCAAGGATTGGTTTCAAAATTACAACTCATTGGCGATTCCAATGATTTATAATACTCAGGTATCAAATTCAAGGTCACTCTGATTTAGACAAATGGTATGATATATCTTTGTGTCTGCAGCTGGTAATAACAATGCCCAATTTTTACTCATATTTCTAGGCAAAATTCGTTGAGCTAGATGTGAAATGGGAAAATGCTGGAGAAGTATCTTTATTATTTTAATGGCATATATCACAACAGTACTGAATTGGAAAGGAAAATCTGAAGCCTTATAAAAAAAGTGAATGCAAAACAGATGTTCTTTATAAAAACATCAAATGTGTACGACACTGCTTCCTCCAACCTTTTACTATTAAAAATAGGTCAGAAAAATGCACTATAAGAAAACTGAATTCCTGGCGTGAAAATGTCCTTGCTGTCTTGTATTCTATTTACATTTAGATAAGACCTACCACAAAATGCATAAATCCTAATTCAAGGATGATTATGACCTGGTACTACCAGAAATTTATATAGTATGTCTCTGCTCAAGAGTCAAAACTTCAATGAGAATTATTATCTGGAAACATTTGCGCAAAACCTCTGACCCTAAAAGAAGATTTATTATACTGCTGATTTCAAAATTAAGTATAGAATTTATATATGCAATAACTTTTTGGAATTCTATCACTAAAGAAGGACATTTTTTCCTTGGTGTCCTAAAAAATTTAAAAGCAACACACCATCTTTAAAATGTTGGAAATAGAAATACAATTTGATCCAGCAATCCCACTACTAGATATATGTCCTAGAGAAGCAAGTGCCAGGACACGAATAGACGTACATACACCCTTTTTCATCGCAGCACTACTCACAATAGCAAAGAGGTAGAAACAACCTAAGTGCCCATCACTGGATGAATGTGCAAACTATGGTACATACACACAATGGATTACAATGCAATATTAAATAAGATAGAAGAATCCATGAAACACTTCATAATGAACCCAGAGGACATATTCGTAACTCAGTTACGAAAATGCAAATACCGTATGAGCCCACTATTACAAAAAGTCAAGGAAAGGTTTACACACGAAAAGCAACATTCTTCAGTGGCTACCAAGCACAGAAGAGAAGGGGAGGAGAATGGATGAGATGTCATTAACTAGGTCATAAACCAAACTTAGTGTCAGATGCATTTAAACATGGGTAAAGAGAAAGGCAATACACAATAAGAGGGTGATCAGTACAATATCAGTGAGCAAAGAGACACTAACAGGTGCACTAGAATTACAGACACAAAAAGGGAACATCAGCTACAGAAGTGCCAGGCTGCACAAAGGGGCTTCAAATAATTCCACTATCTTTCTGCTCCATTTTCCTACCAACTTTTGAGTCTCCCTCAGATCTGCAAGATTAGGGACAATCCTGATGGCACTGAAGGATAAAAGCACTGGACTACTGACCAGCAGTTCAAACCACTAGCGACTTCGCAGGAGAAAGACACGGCTGTCTGCTTCCATAAAGATTTACAGCCTCAGAAACCCTAAAGAGGGTCGCTCTGAGTCGGAATTGACTCAGTGGCAGTAGTTTTTTCTATGTACATAAGTTACGTGTTCCCTACACATTCCACTCTAGAAAACTGTGAAAATTAAGAATGTTCTTTATACACTGTTCCATTAAGATTTAGGCCAAAATTGTGACATATAGCAGAAAACTATGTTATAAACTGTTCAACAGGTTGTCATGCTAAAGATGTAACAAAGTTAAAGAATGAAAATTAAACTTGAAATTAATAAAGCATTCCTGGGTTCTGCGGACATAAAACGTACATATCTTTCTAATCAATTTAGAATTTTACAATAAAATCTTGTAACCAATTTCTCAGTAATACCAACCTGTGCTAAATGATTTTAAAATCCAGTCTAAGCACATAGAAAGGGATCACATTAGAAAGACTTGGAAAGAGTAGGGGAAAAATATGGAACAAAACTCAATATCATAAAAAAAGCCTGTCTTACTGGTCAGATAGACTATAATCTTAGTCACCCTTCCGGTCTGGAAATAACTCATCATTCCCCAAGTTCCATCAGGATCAATTTTCAGCCAAACAATAACTCTATAGGGGAAATAGGACTCCAGATGTGATGCTGCTGTATAATAGCAATAGGACTGCTAATGACAAGGTCACTGGTTCAAACCCACCAATTGCTCCCTGGAAACCCTATGGAAGGTCACCATGAGTGGGAACCAAGTGGACTTGACAATAGGATAAGGGGAAGAAGGAGCCCAGGTGGTGCTGCAGTAGATAAGCATTGGATTGCTAACTGCAAGGTCAGCAGTTCAAACCTAACAGCTGTTCAAAAGGAGAAAGATGAGGTTTTCTGCTCCCATACAGATTTACAGTCTCGGAAATCCTATGTAGGGTCACTGAGTCAGAGTCTACTGAACTGCAGGGGGTTATAAAGAGAACAATAACACTAGGGAGCTTTGCACACCTTGGAATAATCAGCTATTTGAGATCAAAAGGGCAGCATTTACCCAAGGACAATGTCAACAGGGTTAGGAAAGTCAAAGGAATGGAAACAGAAAACATAGGGAGAGAGTAGAATAAATGATGTTACATTGTGGGGACTGCAATCAATGACATGAAACAAATTATATGTTGTTGTGCTCTGTAAACTTTCATCCAATTCACACACACACACACAATTTCTAATTCCATCTAAAAGCAACATTTATCTGGGTAAACATTTGTGAAGTGCTGTCAGTCCAGATATTTTTTTTTAAGACTGGCAAACTTGATTTCTATAAAATCATTTAAAATCTAAATATTTCCAAAAGAAACATCTCCCTCTCACTAACATGGGTCATTTATCTGACTAATAAGACTCTCATTTCTAAGATTATATATAGCACAGTGGTAGAGAATATCATATAAAAATGAAATAGATACTTTGGAATTAGAAATGTAACTAAACTGTTAACTTAGTACCTGTGTGAGTCTGAGCAAATTAATGAACCTCTTTGAGGTTCTGTTTCCATGTTTAGATAAAATGAAAACAAGGGTTTATAATCCAACTCCACGGGTAACATTCAAAAACATATTTTCTCTTGTCCATTAAAGGAGAGGTCAGGGAAAAAGAGGAAGACCTACAAGATGGACAGTGACTACAATGTGGGCTCCAATATAATACCGGTTGTGGGGATGGCACTGGACTGGGCAATGTTTCATTCTGCTGTACAGAGTCACAATGAATGGGAGCCGACTCAACAGCACCTAACAACAACTACATTAATAAGAGTGGTTCTCAAGCAGGAGAGATTTGCCCCTCATATCTAGAAGACATTTGATAAAATCTGCAGAGATTTCTGCTTATCACAGAGAGGGGGAAGGGCGGGTGCTACTTTTACAGTGTATCTGATGGGAAGAGGCAGAGATGTTACTAAACATCCTACACATTGAACAGGATAGCCCCTACCCACCAAGAATTATTACAGTCCACAATGTCAACAATATTGAGGTTGAGAAACCTTGCTTCAATAAATAGTTGGCACATAAACTATTTGCACAAGGTCTGGATACGAGCCGGGCTGCTAGCCTCAAGGTCAGCAGTTGTAAACTACCAGCTGTTCTATGGGAGAAAGATGAGGCTTTCTGCTCCCGTAAAGATTTACAGCCTTGGAAACCCTATACAGGGTAGCTATGAGTAAGAACCAACTCCATGGCACACTACCAACAACAAACTACCTGTACAGTATGCTGCAATTAAAATATTATTTTTACTCATTCAAGAAATATTTACTTAACATACAATATAGGTAAGTACTACCTAGCTAGGTTCCACTTTAAAAATTCGTCTTTATTGTTAAAATGATCTGGCATTTTACTCTTTCAATTTTGTTTTCATTCATCAGTTGAGAACTTTCTTGCTCTAAAAGCCACCATATCAAACACTTTTATAAAGGAAAACAAGTTATTTTTTGTAGGGTAAGTAAACCACAAGATCTGTTTGAACCACAAAGGCTCAAAGACCCACCAGCCACTCTTGGAAAGCATATACAGGGTCGCTATGAGTCAAACCAACTTGACGGCACTCAACAACAAGAAGTAAATCATGATATTAAGATTTCATATCTCTAAGAACTCAAGAAACAAACCTGTCAGAATATATTAGAATTTATAAGCAGGGAGCCTGGGTACTTATACTTTATAAAACCTTCCCAGATACATATACTCATGGCAAAGGAGGCACAAAGACAGTATTAGACCTATATTTGGTTTCCAATTCAAACTTTCCTTCCAGGAAACTAAGGAATTTATGTATTCAAACAGGACAGACCCATTTCCTTTGTTGTGAATCCTAGCAATAAAACATATTCTGAAGCTACATACTCTAATTTATAGTTGAATATAATGGCAGAATTAAACAGTTTTCTCTCTTGAAATTAAAGGAAAAGTTACAAGGTAATTTTAGGTATTTCATAGGAAATTTTAAGTACTAGAGTTTATAGTTTGCTTTAGTCTTCACAAAGAAGAGAAATACAATTGCAACATTTTCCTAGTGTGGTCTGTAGGATAAGCATTCAACCATAAGGTAAATTTGAACTACACTAACTCACCAGCCGCTCCTAGGAAAGCCTATCTAAGACCACTATGAGTAGGAACCAACTCAATGGCACGTAACAACAACGATACAACATGTATATCTATTAAGGAGCCCTGGTGGCACAATGGTTAAGAGCTCAGCTGCCAGCCAAAAGATTAGCCATTTAATCCCGTTAGCTGCTCCACAGGAGAACAATGTAGCAGTTGACTTTTGTAGAGATTAGTGTTGTTAAATGACTTCCAGTCAGTTCCGACTCATAGTGACCCTGTATAGGGTTTCCAAGGAGAGGCTGGTGAGCTTGAACCGCCGACACTGAGGTTCAAACAGACCTTGCAGTCCAGCGCATTAACTCACAGCTCCACGCCAGGACTCAGATTACAGCCTCAGAAACCCTAGGGGGCAGTTAGTTCTACACCGTCCTACAGGAGTGCTATGAGTCAGAATCAACTCAATAGCAAACAATAATAATATGCATACATACAAAGAGTTGTATGTGTGCATAAAGAAGGTAATGTTATTGTATGTATTTTAAACTGCACATAACAACATTCTTATATATCATGTCCTAGAAAACAACTGATAAAATTATAATAAGCAGCAGCAAAGAGAGAAAACACAACCATCAGGAAAATACATAAAAGGGAAGACTGTTAAAAGTCCATTAGTGGAACACCACAAAGATCAATTTCAGAAGAAAACATTTAAGGAAAGAATTTAGACTGCAGAATCCAAAGAATTACTTCTTAAACCTGATGAGGGCACCAAACTAGATACCTAACATTTTGAGAAGCTCAAGAGATTGAAACACAATAAAGTCAAATGCAAATTAATTAATTCAGGGGAAAGAGGAACAAAAAAACGTTAACTTTCAGTGATAATCTATTAAGCATCACTAAATTCATTGTGAAAGTTCTTTCTTACTTGGTGCTCAGGCAGATACTAAAGAAAATATTTGGCCAGATTATAACAAACACATAGGAAAGTTAAATTTTAATGATTTTTTTTGTATCTAAAATTTTAAATCAGTACAAACTTTTATTTTCAAATATAATCATAATTTCCAATTAGTCAAGGGTACCTAAGAGTTTACTGAGGGACCAGGCAAGTTAAACACTATATCATGAGGACAAAAAGGAAGTATCAAAAAATAAGAGCTGGACATTTACATATAAAAAGGAAATGCTCTTACCATTCTCCTAATTCAACCTATTTACCAATATGAAGAAAACAGTAAATTTTTAAATCAATTTGTACATGTTTATCTATAGTTCTGAAATATCACATCTGCTACAAAAGATCTCTTTAAAGTATTCAAAAGCAAAGATGTTACTTTGAATACAGACGTGCATCTGATTCAAGCCATTTTTTCAATTGCTTCATATGCATGTGCAAGCTGGATGGTAACTTATAATGTTGGCAAAGAACATTAAATATCCCATGAACTGTCAGAAAAAACACATCTGTCTTGGAAGATGTAAAGCCAGACTATGCCTTAGAAGTGAAGATGGAAAGACTTACACTGGACATATTACCAAGAGGGATCAGACCTGAAAAAGGACGTTATGATTCATATCATAACGTAAAGGGTCATCAAAAAAGTGGACAACCCTCAATGAGATGGACTGACACAGTGGCTGCAACAATGGGCTCAAACATAACAATGATTGTGAGGGTGATGCAGGACCAGACAGCAGTTCATTCTATTGTATTGGGGTCACTATGAGTCAGAACTAACTCAACAACACAACGTAATATGGGTAATTCTAGAAACTGAAATATGCCTTCCTTGCCAGGTACATGCTTCCAAGGGTCTTCAACACCATAAGCTCAATTCAAATGGGGTGTGGGGGGGATCTGATTTAAGCTCCAAGACTACTTTTTTTTTTTTTTGCTTTCTCAGCATGGAGGGTAATCATCTTTATTTAGAATCAACTGATTGGTAATGTTGTTCACCTCTACAAAATACCCTCAAAGTAACACTTAAACTAGTATTTGACCAAACAACTGTGCATCAGAGCCTAAACATGCTGATAGGTAAAATGAATTCACCACATGCAAAAAGATACAAGTGATTTTATAATTGTTTAATTGTTAATATGGTCATTAATTATTTCTACTTTTAAATTATTGGAATAGCAGAAATCTTATGTAAAATCGTTATGCTTTGGCAAATAAAATTAAAAGTTAACTATCGTAACTAATGTTTTTTAAGTGTATTCAGAATTTTATAAGAATCTGTGAAATTGTTTTCCAAACATGCTTTGCCAACATTTTGTATTTTAAAAATGTCATTCTAGTAAGTATGTAAAGAGCCCTGGGGGCAAGCACTGTGGGTAAAGCATTGGATGGCTAATAGCAAGGTCTCTCGCTCCTTTTGAGAAAGATAAGGCTGTTTGCTTCGGTAAAGATTCACAATCTTGGAAATACTATACAGGGTCTCTGTGAAACCCAATCAACTCGATGGCAATAGATTTGGCATTTCACTGTGGTTTCAACTGTTCATTTCTCTAATGACTAACAACTGTAAGCGTCTTTTCATGTGCTTATTTGCCATCTATCTCTCTTCTTTTATGAAGTTGCTATTCAAATCCTTTCCCCATTTTTAGTTGCTTTGTTTGTCTTCTTATTGGGTTAGAAGAGTTCTGTATCTATTCTGGATACAAGTCCTTTATCAGATATGTACTTTATAAATATTTGCTCTCCTAAGACTATTTATATAAACTCAGTTCAAATGAGACAGCAATCAGACCTTCTTTAATAAAATGGCTTTTTCATTTAAAAATGTTAGTGGTAAACCGTACACTGTGTATCTATATATTCTTCTTTCATTACAGTAATTTTTTGAAAGTGGAACTAGGTTTAAACGTAAACAACTATTCTAGCTTTTGTGTACCCAAAGTTTAAAAAATCTAACCCAAAAATGTGAAGTACATTCAGATAGAAAATAACAGTATTTTAGGATCAGTGGATAGAAACTAAAGGATTTGGATATTACTCAGGAGAAATAAAACACAATTTAGGTTATATAGAAATATTATAGATGAGTATTGTCAAATCATTTGACATGTGTCTGCTTTACAATCATGAATTTTATCAAATTTATCTAAGCTATGACTGTGTTTCTCTAAAGATCGTTGTTGTAAAGGTCAGTGTGGTGCATGCCACCAAGTAGGTTCACATGCATAGGACACCTACAGATAAGGTTTCTGAGAAGCAGCTGGTAGGTTTGAACTGCCAATCTTACAAGTACCAGTCCAGTCCTTATCCTACAGCACTACACCAGGACTACTCCCTAAAGGTCCACAGGTTTGCACTCAATACTAACATACAGGTTGGCAGTTCAAACCCACCTAGTGGTACTGTGGAAGAAAGGCCTAGCAATTCACTCCCATTAATACTGCTGTTGTTGTTAAGTTTTGTTGAATTGGTTCTGACTCATAGAGACCCTGTAATAGGGATTCCAAGGAGCTCCTGCTGGGCTTGAACTGCCAAACCTGTGGCTAACAGTCCAGTGCTTATCTTACAGCACCACACCAGGATCCCTTCACTAAGATCATAGCCCAAAAAATTCTATGGAGCAGTTCTCTTCTATAACACATGAGTTCACCATGAATCTGAATCAACTTCAAAGCAAAGGGTTTAGTTCTGGTGATTTTCTAAGGCCCATAGGTGGTACAAAGCAGTGAGTGCTCATCCATTAATCTAACCCACCCAGTGGCACTACAGAAGAAAGGCCTTGCAATCTGCTTTCATAAAGACTGTTGCTGTTATTAAGTACCATGAAGTCGGTTCTGACTCATAGCAACCCTGAATAGGGTCTCGAGGAGTGGCTGTTGAGTTTAAACCACCACACCAGTACTCCATTCTTAAAGATGATATAACTCAGTATTTGTAGTAAGTCACAAATATTCCAGTAAGAAATAAAACAAAGCAGACAACTACACTGATACCCAAAAGGAGAGCTAAGGGGGAAAAAAGCTTATGGTATTTATGCCCCAAACAAGCCCATGGCCATCAAGCAGATTCTGACAAATGAGTTAGAAGATACAGAATGTTATCTTAATATCTTAGGGTAGAGTTGGATGAGAAAGTAGAGGAGGAGAGTATTTTATTAAGACAGGGAAGGGTCCTACAAGGTCAAGTACAAGTGGGTGGATCCACGAGGATAGTCAAGAAACATAGGTTCCTTCTCTTACACTGATAAAAATCTAGTCAGCAGAGAAAGTCCACAGGACTTAGATCAGGAATTCTAAGACTTTAAATAAGGGATATGTGCTCCAGTAAACTCCCCTTACCATCCCTCACAAAATTATCATTTCCCACAAATCCACAGTCTACTCATGCTTCTTTCATGTGATAACCTCTATTTTGAGTATGCATCGCTCTACCCAGAAAAGAGTATTCCTAGTTCTATCCATGGGTCGCAACCAACTCGATGGCACTTAACAACAACAACAACATTCAAGACTACTCTGTTCACACAGTTCTGAATTTCATCCTTTTTTATGTCATGCAGGAAAAGGTATTTTGTTCCTATTTTCTTTTTTATACAGCATTTTTGTCTCCATCATAACTTTGCTATCTTTTCCTCAGCACATCGTATGTCATTCAAGCCCCTATAGATACTATTTCCTTCAGTCAAATTCTGCTGAGAGTAATCAATACTTGTTGTCAATATTTCTTAATTTTCTAGTCATCCTTGGGTGACAACCTGGTATCTTGCTCCCACTAATCCACTAAAACTCCTAAGATGACACAAATTCTTAATCAATTTTTACACTCATTATCTTAAAATTGACTTCTGTGACAAAAGTCTAGTATTCTCCTTCACTTTCTTCTGTTTTTCTACCCACTATCTATTCACCTTTTAACAGGCTACTACTTTTAACATGCTACTACTCTTTCTCCAGCAAACTCTTTGCCATTGTCTTTATATTCAACATTTCCTAATGTTGGTCTCAGGACCCCTCTTTAAAAAACAAAACAAAACCCACTGCTAGAAAGTTGATTCCAACTCATAACAACATTTAGGACAATGTAGAAAAGCTCATGGGATTTCTAGGAAACACTGATGGTGTCGTAGAAATAAAGTTTGGACTGCTAACCACAAGGTCAGCAGATCAAACCCACCAGCCACTCCTTGGGAGAAAGATGAGGCTTTCTGATCCCATAAAAATGTACAACCTTGAAAACCCTATACAGGGTTGCTATGAGTTGGAATCAACTCCATGGCAGTGGTTCAATCTTTAATGAAGCAGACAGACTTATCTTTCTCTTGTGGAGAGGTTGAAGGGTTTGAACCACCAACTTTACAGTTAGTACCTGAGTGCTTTAAGCACTGTGCCAGCAGGGCTCCTATGGGAACCTCTATAATTCTTAAAAATTGTGGAGGACACCTAAGATCTTTTATTTATGTAGGTTAAGGTAGCTCTGGTAGCGTAGTGGTAACGAATTGGGCTGCGAACCTTAAGGTCAGCGTTTCGAAACTATCAGCCGCTCCGCAGGAGAAAGATGAGGCTTTCTACTCCCATAAGGATTTACACCCTCGGAAACCCTGTACAGGGTCGCTATGGGTCGGAACCGACTCGACGGCACTTAACAACAACAACAACAAAAACAACAACATGGCACTGTGGGCTAATGCATCAGACTGCAAAGTCATTTGAATTGCAAGGTTGGTGGTTCAAGCTCACCAGCTGTTCCTATGGGTCGGAATCGACTTGATGGCACTTCACAACAACAACAACAACATCTATTGTTTAAAAAAGTAAAATGGAAAAACTTTTAAAACCTTGGAATACACTAATACACAATCTGTAAATTGTCTGATTAGTGATGTCATCACATATTTACAGCCTCTGATAATTTCCACTATACACTGATGAGAGAATTAAGAGTTTAAAAAGCATTTTTATTAAAAAAAAAAAAAAGGCAAATAACATTGGAATTACCAGGAAAACTGTCTTTACCTAGCGGGCTCTCTAGAGACTCTCAGAGAACCCCAGGGATCCTCAGACCACATGCTGAGATGCCATTCATCTTTATATTTCCTGTGCTTCAGAGACTAGATATGCTTAGTGAAAATAACACTGATTTTTAAAACCAGTAGAGCAGACTACAGTGAGGCAAAACTAAACCAACATCCTTCCTATCTACCAGATTATTTTATTAGTAAGAGGAAAACCTTTCTTTCTATTCTACAATTCTATATTTAGTAATAAAATATAAATTCACATATAATACTTAACTATGAAAAATTTCATTTGAAACAGATTTAATCATTCTAATGCAGTCTTGGTGTGGCACTGTAAGGTAAACACTAGACTGCTAACCACAAAGTCGATGGTCAAACCTACTAGCCACTCCTTGAAAACCCTATGTACCCAGTCACTATGAGCTGGAACTCACTGGACAGCACTTAACAACAGCGATGATGATTATCAGATGCTTTTCATATGTAATAGAAATAGAAGTGATGAAAAAGGAGGGTTTTGAGTGCCTGAAAAGAATATTGGATAGAAAAATAGAAGTAGAGAAAGAGAATATTAATGAGCTAAAGAGTGTGGATAATCACTGGACTGCTAACCTCAAGGCTGGCAATTCAAAATCTTTGGCTACTCCAGCTACTCCTGGGAAACCCCTTTAAACAGGGTCGTTATGAGTCAGAACTGACTCCATGGCACCTAACAACAACAACGACAATGAGCTAAAACTCTTCATAAATTCAAAGAGGAAGTCAACAGATTATGTCCAGTTGATAAATCTAAATAGCAGGATATGCCTATTATTTACATTAAAATATAGAAATAAGTACCAGAAAGAAAAGCTGAAGAACAGAGAGCAGTTGCTTTAGGAATGGGGATGGGTGGCAGAAAATTGTTTACTTAAAAAATAATAATAATAATAATGAATCAGGGAAGGAATTACAAAAAGAATTTAATGACAACAGAAGACAATGAAATACTTGATAAATTTTATTACAAAGTATATCCTTAAATAGAAAAAAAACCCACAGAAGTAATTCTATCTATAGCTGTTTACTCCTAACAATTTTATTTAAAACCTATATTTATATTTTGATGCATACAAAATTTTATTCCAAGGGACTTTATTAATTAAAGTATCTAACTATAAGAGGTAAGATTTGGGAATCACTGTCCCAACAATCAGCTTGTTAAATAAAAAGAAATGCAAAATAAAAAGGTGCTTCTTCAAATATTAAGGAAAATGCATATAATCTATAGGCATTTCCAAAATATTATGCCACCGACTTAACCATAAATTTGAAAATGTTTCCAATATAAAATATTTAACAAACAGCAAAAGTCAAGAGTTTTTAAGATTTTCTACTGTTGCCTAAAATGTCAAAACTGCTATAAAAAATAAAGCTAGTATATCCACAGGCTAACCAAGTTGTATTTCACTGTAAATGGCCAGTTAGAAAATAACAGCACTACAAAACCTCACAGCCAACATGTTAGCTAAAAATACAGCCTAAAATAATCCTGGCAATTATTTAAACAGGAAAACGGAGTTTTTTCATATGCTGATTATTTCCAAGGAATTCCCAATACTGAATCTGTAACTTATGGTGGGAATATGGGTATTTATAAAATATAGATTTGCTGAACATAAAAGGGAGTATGGTGTATCTAAAATTATTATATTGCCCTTCATATGTAAAAAATGTCTATGAAATCACTAAATACACCAGTTCTGTGAAAATATCAAGACATGTTCCACAGCCCAGGAAATGTTAAGTGAAAACATTCTTGACATGTTTTTTTTTTAACTGTACTGTGACTAGATCTAAACCTATAATTTTTAAGGACATAGTATATTGTGTGTTCATTTGAGATAAAGAAACAAAACTAAACTGTGATAATCTGGTACTACAGGGGCTTACTAACGCTTACCTCAAGGGAACCAACCTACTGCAGATAAAGTCCCGTCACTTGCACAGTCCTTTCAGCTGCCTGCCAGTTGTCTCTGTGGAAGGGAAAGCCTGATGAGTGAGAGCCCTATGCCACACTCCTGCACATAACTGTCAGGGCACCTGTGGAGTCCTATATGCTTGTAAGTAATACAGGGCTGAAAAGATGCCACCTTTGATGGTACCTATCCACTAAACACCAAAATCAAACGTCAAAGAGTTACTGAGTGCTAATGAGCTACTGGTATTATCAAGGTGATGTTATCTACACTAACTCTTGCAGAACAAAGACTGAAATGAATCAAGTAGAAAAAAGTTAAAACATTGACAGGAAATACATACATAACACTCACACACACACACACACACGTTAAAAATATAAGCAGCAGAACACTGTAATCTGAGATTAAATATTATACACTATATCCACAAAAAGTGAAGCTGTTACATCAACAAATAAATGCTAACACCCAGAGAACTTCCAGTCTAGATACTTTACAAAGATGCCATCAAGTATACCAAGTTCAAAGTGAACTAACTATACCATGGATCCAGATGCCTACAGAAAATCCCATGTATTTTCTCAATGGGGTTAGTAAGTGGGCATGTGGCGGGGGTAAGAAAGGAGTCTTCAGATTTTTTCAAAATATGGAAAGTGAAAAGCAACAGTATGATCCCACAAGAAATCCTAAACTAGGAAAAAAAGCATGTGTTATCTACATCACAGAAAATATATAACCCTTACTTAGGATGAAGCAAGGAGGGAATTTTAAGAAATAATAGAAAACTGTGAAATAAAGTTTTTCTAAAGCCACCTTCATCTCATAGAATTATGAGCAGGTAAAAACCATCTAAGAAGAACATCTATACCATTAACATACAAGTTCAGCTACATAATGAAGATACTACATTTTTTTCTATTGCTACCAAATACAGTCTTCCGTCTGAATGTTGTTTCATAAGGCAGAACAAAATACTTCTACAAGAACCTTTAAAAGCATTAAACTTTAGCACAGGATTGATTAAGATTAAAAAAACATGAAAAAAAGCAAAAACCTATTTGATTTAAAAAGGTGATTCCAGATTTTCTTTCACAGCATTACAGTTTAGATGATATTACTTACCTCTGATTCTTTGTCACTTAAAGATCCCAAGCTTCCAAAACTGTGATTAGAGCTTTCATTATTTGTTGAGGCCTGTTAGGAAATTTAAATATAAAAATTAGAATCTATTTTAAATAAACATATTACAAAGCAAATCAATTTACATAAAATGAATATGAAAGTATTATTCCTTTACATAAGGAAACCATGTAAAGTAAAAATAAGAAATACTGGATTCTTCACAGTATGGGGTGCTTCAAAATATCTATGGAAAAATGGGTTTTAAAAATAATGGAATTTTGACGCAAACTTTTTGAAGCCCCATCATAAAGGTCTGCTGTGTTTGAGGAATCTGCTTGGATTAGCTAATTTGGGGAGACACCAAGCTAAAGAACGAAAGAGTTGGGCCATGATAGAAAGATCCCCAAAATAACTACCCAATGTTTAAAACTTAGGGAGTCCTAGTGGTTGCAGAATAAGCACTGAGTTGCTAACCACAAGGTCAGTAGTTCAAACCCACCAGCTACTCTGCAAGAGAAACATGAGGCTGTTTGTTCCCAAAAAACTTTGTAGTCTTAGAAACCTTTGTAGGGTCATTATGAATCAGAAGAGAATCAATTGTGGTGGGTTTGGTTTTTTAGGGGGATGGAGTCCTGGTATGGCACTGTGGGTTAATGAGCTAGACTATTTGTTTGAAACTCAAGGTTGGCGAGCCAAACCCACCAGCTGCTCCTTGGAAACCCTACAGAGGATCACTGTGGGTAGGAACTGACTGGACAAAACAACTACAACTTATGACTCCTGTGAAAGATTATTTGTACTTTTCAATTCCCTTTACTACTTTATCAAATTACATCATATTCCAAACACACTCCTTTCTTTTCTTCACATCAACAAATCAGACAGTTCTCAGGATTTAAAAAAAAAAAAAAAAATGGGGGAGAGGGGGTGGCTTAGTCTTTCGTGAATTTTATCATTTTGTTCTTTTTTTTGCGGAACCATCAGTACATTAGATCCATATCTTCCAAAAATGTTTCAACTATAGAGAGGCTGACCATAGATAGCACATGAATTAATCTCACATACACACAGTTCTATTAATATCCCTATGCTTGCTTCCAACTGCAAAAACAGCTGCTAATCCTACTATTAAAGTTCGAAAGTTGTTCTATATAAATTACTTAAATTCCCAAACAAATGACTCTGAATCATTAAAGTTAATAAAATATTTACCACATATATGTCTAGTACTATTGTGGGGCACTACATAAGTTATTTTAAGCACAAGGAGTTATTTTAAGCACAAGGTAGCACTTGAACTACCTAGGTACCACTTGGAGGAAAGTTACCATCTAAATAGGGCAAGATTATCACACATGAAACAAACAAACAAAAAGTACCATTAACAGGACTTGTTAAATCTAGTCAAGTGGAATCCAACTCACAGCGACCCTGTATAGGGTTTCTGAGAAGCAACTGGTGGATGTGAACTATTGACCTTCAGTTACAAGTCCAGTGCTTATCTTACAGCACCACACCTGGACTCCCAACAGCACTCGGTGGTGGTGGTGGTTATATGCTGTGGAGTCGGTTCCGACTCATAGCGACCCTGTACAGGGTTTCCAAGACTGTAATTCCTTACAGGAGCACAGAAAGCCTCATCTTTCTCCCACGGAACAGTTGGTAGTTTCGAACTGCTGACCTTAAGGTTCACTGCCCAATTCGTAACCACTACGCTACCAGAGCTCCTTACCAACAGCACTTAGGAAACAATAAATTAGAAAGATCTGGCACAATAGAGGCAATGGCAAAGATTTTGAGCATCCTTAAATCACCACATAAAACATACAAATCTGGGTAATAAACCCAAACACCAACTAACAACATTCAAAACAAAACTAATAACAACATATCTCAATGAATTACCCTCACCTCACCAAAAAAAAGCAGGTATAGACAAATCACCAACAACCACAAGACCTGCGTGGTATCTTTATCTACAAGGGAGGAAGCAGAAAGAAACAGTTCTTAGATGTATTTGAGAACAAAGACTCCAAAAATAGCAACAGGTATTCACTAAATCCAGCAAGTCAATTTAAGAACAGAAACTATAAATGGAAGGGTTTCTATCCTTTCCAACAGTGAGTACATACGTACAAGAAATAGGTTGGAAAAATCTGACCTCTACGAACTCTTGAAATTAAATCTTCCCTAACAGGGCCATAAAGAGCTCGGGTAGTGCTGTTGTTGTTGTTGTTGTTGTTGTTAAGTGCCGTCGAGTCAGTTCCGACCCTTAGCGACCCTGTACAGAGTTTCCGAGGGTGTAAATCTTTACGCGAGTAGAAAGCCTCATCTTTCTCCCGCGGAGCTGCTGGTAGTTTCGAACCACTGACATTAAGGTTCGCAGGCCGATTCGTAACCACTACGCTAAGTGGTTACAAATCGGGCTGCTAACCTCATGGTTGGCAGTTTGAAACTACCAGAAAGATGAGGCTTGCTCCCGTAAAGATTTACAGCCTCGGAAACCCTGTGCAGGGTCACTATGAATCTGAATAGACTCCACAGTACTTAACAACAACAAACAGGGCCATAGGAGTTCTGGTGTGGCGCTATAGGATAAGCAATGGACTGATAAGCTCAAGGTCTGTAGTTCAAATCAACCAGCTGCTTCTCAGAAAGTCCATACAAGGTCAGTATGAATCAGAATCAATTCAAAGCACTTAACTGTAACAACAGGGCCATACAATGAGGATAAACTATTGGTATGGAAGCAAAAATGCACACAATTTGTATAAGAAAGATAAAGGAAAAAGAATATTCAAGCACAATGGAAAAGGTGACACAGCCTATAAATCTCAGACACCAAAAGATCAGAGTTGAAGAGTAGCCAAAAACAACAGCTGTTCAATGAGAAAAGCCATCCTGAATCACATCTTTCTAAACTTTAGGAAAAACAATTTTACATCTTTTGAAAGTAAGCAACAGAAAATTATATAGATCAATTTTACAGAATAAGAAAAAAAAAAAAAAAAGATCCAGAATAAAATCTTGATAAAAAGCATAGTAGGAACATACACACACACAATAGATGAAAGTTATAACCTACTACTTCAAAATGAGCTAAAAAAATAAAACTAGGAAAATGATTCAAGACATGAAAAATACATAAATTAGATTTCAAAAAATCTAGAAATAAGGTTAACAGGATGCAAGAAAGCATTAGAAATAAAAGTTACAGATATGAAGATTAAATCTGAATGAACTCAAGAGCAAATATACACCATAACTAATGCTTACAGAGTCACCTTGGAGTCCAAGTGTGGCGCAGCAGGATAATGCACTATGCCACAAGATCAGTGGTTCAAGCTCACCAGCCGCTGCTCGGGAACCCTATACAAAGTTGCAATGAGTTGGAACCCACTAACAATAACAACTCACAGAGCTTCCAACTGCTTAAGTATTTAATGTATAGATAAGAACAAAGTCTAAATATCATCACATTATTTGAAGAAATAAAAACAAAAAATAAAAAAAGTGGCTTGTAAGAAAAAGACAATCTGGGAGCAGGAGTTACAAAAAAAAACCTTCACAGTTCAACATAAAACTATTACTAACATCAGCAAGCTGTAAAAAGGAAACAGAACGACAACAATAACAAAAGCTTCTGAAAATTAAAAATATGATAGCTGAAATGAAGAGAAAATAAACAGATTCAAAGACAGAGTTGAGGAAACCTTTCATATTCACACAAACAAAAGGCCAAAAAACTTAGAAAAGAAAAAGTCCAGAAGATCCTGGCTCATTTCAAATGAGAATTCCAGAGGGAGAGGACAAAAAGCCAAAGAGCTGGACTTAAGAAAGGTAAAATTCAAGAGGTTTTTCCAGTACTGTAAAACATCAGTCTCTGATTTGGAAGAGCACTCTTTTGAACAAAGCACATTGGTTCAAAGATCCACACCAAGGAATATTATAGTGAAAAGCTTGAATACCAGGAATACAGAGACCAAAATCCTTTTAGAGAAGAACAAACAGGTCACTTACAAAGGATTAGGTTTCAGAATGGCATCGTACTGCTCAATAGTAACTTTGGAAGTTACAAGGCAATAATAGAATAAGGTCTTCAAAATTCTGACAAAAAGACTTCCAAAGAAGAATTCTACTCGTAGACAAACTAACAAATGATTAGCAAGATCTTAAAAAGCATCCCAATTCTCCTCTCCCCTAATAAAGACAGATAATGGATACAGGTAATAGGAGCTCAACACAGACAAATACAAAAGAAATTTTCCTGATTTTCAGTGTTCAAGAAGGGAGGAGATTCCAAGATGACAAGTATCCAGGAAAATTAGCCTAAATAAAAACAGAAGAATAAAGTACTCCAGCCTTCTCAAAACAAGTCTTTGAACCGGTTCAGACCTCTTCAGTCAAGGTGGATGACGCAACACCAGAATGGATTCAAATTTTTAAAATGTGGGTGAACCACAACTCTAACTGGAATGGCAAAAATTACAGATTGAAGCCCTACTAGAAACTTAATCTCCTTAGAAAACAAGGGCAATATGCACAGAGCCCTGATGTGGCACTGTGGGTTAATTCGCTGGACTGTAAAGTCAGTTTGAACTGCAAGGTCAACGGCTCAAGCTCACCAGTCACTCCTCGTAAGCCCTATACAGGGTCGCTATGAGTCAGAACCTAATAACAACAGCAATGCATGTTACAGAACACCCTCAAATCTCTTGACTGGCTAAGTCTAAAACATTGGTTCCTCACTGAATGATGGTACCTATGCACCGCCTTTAATGTGTGTTGCTGGTAAGTGTGGTCGAGTTGGTTCTGACGCACAGTGACCCTGTACAGGATTTCTGAGGAACAGAAATATCATCAAGTTAGTCATTCAATCAGACTCCACTATGTAATTTCCTGCAACAAGAATTTGGGCCATCCCATTATGCTTTGTTGTTGTTGTTATGCACTGTGGAAGTGGTTCCGATGCACAGGGACCCTATACAGGGTTTCCAAGGCCGTAAATCTTTAAGGGAGTATTCTTTCACCATTTATGTTTGTACACCAAGGTTTGTTGCTGTTGTTACATGCCGACAAGTCGGTTCCAACTCATAGCAACCCTGTGCACAACAGAATGAAACACTGCTCCACCCTTCACTGAACATCCTCATAATTGCTATGTTTGAGCCCATTATTGCTTCCACTGTATCAATCCATCTCATGAGGGTCTTTTTCTTTTTTCACAGACCCTTCACTTTACCAGGGATGTGTCCCTCCTGACAGCATGTCCAAAGAATGAGAGACAAAGTCTCTCCATCCTGACTTGTACTCTGTCCAAGAAAGATGTGTTAGTTCTTCTGGTAGTCCATGGACTTTCAATATTCTTCTCCAACACCTCAACTCAAATGCGTGCATTCATCTGTGGTCTTCCTTATTCATTGTCCAAATTTCACATGGCTATGAAGAGACTGAAAATAGCATGTTTGGGTCAGGCGCACCTTAGTCCAAAAGGTGATGCCTTTGTTCTTGAACACTTTAAAGGTCTTTCGCAGCAGAGCTGCATAATATATCATTTGATTTTTTGACTGCTGCTTCCATGAGTGTTAATGTTAGATTCAAGCAAAGTGTAAGTGTTTGGCCACTTCAATCTTTTCTCTGTTTATCACCATGTTATTTGTTGGTTCAATTGTGAAGATTTTTGCTTCCTTTTACATTATACTATGACACATACTGAAGGGTGCAATCTTTGATCTTCATCAGTAAGTCCTTTTCACTTCCAGCAATCAAGGTTGTATCATCTGCATATCACAGGCTGTTAATGAGTCTTCGTCTTCCTCCTATCCTGACGCCACATTCTTCTTCATATAATCCGGCTTCTTAGATTATTTGTGCAGCATACAGATCAAATAAGTATGGAGAAAGGATACAGCTGTGGTGCAGCTCTTTTCTTATTTTAAACCAGTTAGTATCCCCTTTTTCTACTCAAACAACTACCTCTTAGTCTATGTACAGACTCCTCATGAGCACAATTAAGTGTTCTGGAATACTCATTTTTCGCAATGTTATCCATAATTTGTCAAGATCCACACAGTCAAATGCTTCTGAATAGTAAATAAAATACAAATAAACATCTTTCTGGTATTTTCTGCATTTAGTCAAAACCCATTTGATGTCAGCAATGATACCCCTCCATTCCAAGTCTTCTCTTGAATCTAGTTTGACTTTCTGACAGTTCACTGTTAATGTACTGTTGCAACTGTTTTTGAATTATCTTTAGAAAAATTTTACTTATATGTGGTATTAATAATATTGTTCAATGATTTCTATGTCTTTGCCAATAAATTTCAAAGATAGCTACCTAGCCCAATGGTTTGAAAAGAACCATATTTTTTCCTATTCCAAGGAAAGGACCCAATGGACTATGGAAAAAGAGGTTTCAATTATTACTAAAATTTCTAATCAAGTTGTTTTTCATTTACCTTTATTTTTACTACTATAAACTAGCAGTAAATGTAAATTACAAATATAAAAAAGGATCAACTTAATCTAAATGGCTAATGGTGATGAACATTTTTCTTTTCTTCTTTTTTTTGGTAAATTTTTTATTGTGAGTTGAGTGATAGTTTACATGGGAGAACATCAGTTTTATACTCATCCTATCGTATTTCATTTCACTGCAATGATTACATTGCATGTATCATCCCTCCATGGATCATCATTCAACAGTATTTGCTCCTATTCCTTCTGCTTTGTTTTGTTTGGTTGGTTTTTTTGATGTACACAAAAACACTCAGGAATATATAATCATTTAAACAACCAAAAGGCACATTCTGCAAGTCTGCCTCCTGGCCGCCAGCACACAGCCTTTCTCTCTCCATAAGTCTAGAGTCTTCAACTGCTCTATCTCTCCATATCATCATCTCTGCCTCCATCTCTGGTGTGTCGCTGCTTCTCTGGATAGGGTCCCACATTCTGCGCATGCACTTCTCCCTTGATGGCCCCAGGGTCCTCTGTTCCTGGACTTTAAGATTAACTACTCCCCCCTTTTTGCTACAAAACTTCTACCTTCACAGTTGTGACAGTCGCAATTAATCATAATAACAATTACTAACTATTGAATCACAAGAATCTTATCCCCATCTCCTTTCACCAGACCCATCTAGTCAAGATTAAAACTACTCAGTGGGGAGTCTACTTTCCTCCACATACTCTGAAACTAACCTCTCTCATGAAAACTTGTAAATCAGTCACTTCGTGCCTTTAGGTAACCAATGTCTAAGATGCCCATCTCTATCAACCCTATATACAGAGGGGAAAGGATTGATCCTTGATGTGAAGACTGCTTCCCTCTCAGTGGTATTTTAAGCTACTACATCCATTAAGTATAGGTCAAGTTCATCAAATTGTAGCAATGTACGCTTATTTCTTTTATCAAAATATTTTTATCTTCCTCTAGTAGAGTTCTGATCATCAAGCCATTGAAACTAGGTCAAATGGGTACTATCTGCAAGTTTGGGGGTTCTTGTGTGTCTCCCCTCACTTCGGATCAGCTGGACGCTTTTACTCTCAACTGTAAACATCGGTGACTATGTCCTTGTCCATGGGAATGACCATTTTTCTTAATACGCTGCTATTGTTACGTGCTGTTGAGTTGATTCCAAATATACAGTTAATAAAATATTCAGTGGTGCAAAAAAATTGGTTTGATTTTTTAATTAGAGTCCTATATAATGATGACTACTTCTGTACAATGATAGAAGCTATAAACAAAGTTATTAGGCACATGATCAAAATGGCACAGAAATTATCTGCAATGTATAAAACTTAACAAGTAATTGTTGTTGTCAAGTCGGTTCTGACCCACAGCAACTCTGAACAGGGTTTCCAAGGAAGAGCTGGTGGATATGAACTGCCAATCTTGTAGTTCAAAGTCCAGTGCTGATCCAACAGAGCTACACCAGGAGTCCAATAAGTAATTGTTATTGTTGTTAAATGCTATCCAGTTGGTTCTTACTACAGTTTCCAAGGAGCACCTGGTGGATTTTTACTGCCAACCTTGTGATTAAGTGCTGATCCTACAGCATCATGCCAGTAGTCCAACGAGTAATCAGTAAGTAGAATATACCAGGAAGTTTAGAAATCAGTTCAAAAAAGAAAGCAATCTCATAAAAAATTAGGCAATGAATATGATCAATATAAAAGTCAACAATCACTAAAAGCTAATAAGCATATGAACATTCACGTTAACTGGTGGCAAAATTATAACAAAAAGATATCATGTGCTTATCAAAAATTAGGAATGTGGATAATGACAGAGTATTTGAGGATGTGGGAAATGTAGAAATACTCATGCATTCTGCTAAACTGCAAATCAGTATAACTGTTCTGTATAGCAATCTCACACAATTTTATCAAGTCTCCACATACCGTATAGAGTCCTGGTGTGACACTATAGGATAATGCAAGGTTGATTTGAACTGCAAGGTTAGTGGTTCAAATTCACCAGCGGTTCAAACTCACTCCTTGAAAGTCCTATACAGGATGACCATGATTCAGAACTGACACAATGACACTTAACAGCAACAACATACATACCCTATGAACTAGCAATTCTATTTTGGGAATACAGGCAGACCCTGGGTTACTAATGTCTGATACCTCCTATTTATACAACTCCTACTTGTCTTGACCAATGAAACAAACAAAAACAGGTCAAAATTTTAGTTTGGAAGATTTGGCACAGTATACGACACGGGCCTGAAATGGAAGAGGTATAGCAAAGCCTTTCTGGAGACTGATGAGTGATAATCAAGCTGAAGTACTGCAGGGAGAACACATTCAAAGCAGTGTGGTTGGCCATCATCTTTGAGTGAGGGATTGCCATGCGGGGTAGCACTATTTTGTACAGTGTCAAAACCCAAAAGCAAGAGGTTTGGTTGCAGGTGCCATTCTTTTTCAAGAGGGAGATGACGTTTCTAGCACAGTTTCTATTCTAAATTTCCCCAGTTCTATCTACCTTTCTGGTTCACTGCAACTTTAAAAATTCAGGTTGGTTTTGATGACACTTTCTTGGCCGTGACTGAACCTGGCAGAATTGATTCGAAGCCCTTACAAGTTCCTTAATACACATTTAGGAAGCTAGGGACTGCCTACATGCACGCTCTTAAGTAAATGCTGTAAGTTCCTTAAGAGAACAAGTATAAGGATTTTTCACTGCAGTTTGAGATAGCGGAAAGTTGCTCCTGGTGTTGACTGCCATGCAGTCAGCTCTGATTCACAGTGACCTAATGTATTAACAGAATGAAATGTTTCCAGGTCCTGTGTTGGTATGTTTGAGTGCATTGTTGCAATCAGTGTGTCAATCCATCTCATTGACAGCTGCCCTCATTTTACTGACCCTCTAACTTTACCAAGTAAGTCCTTTTCTAGTGAATGGTTCTTTCTGATGCTGTGTTTAAAGAGTTCAAGTCAAAGTCTCAACTACACTTTCTTCTAAGGAACATTTTGGTTGCATTTCTTTTAAGATTGTTTGTTTAATCTTTTGGCAGTCCATAGTCTATCCAAGATTCTTTTCCATTATCACAGTTTGAGTGCATTGATTCTTCTGTCTTCCTTTTTCAGTTTCCAATTTTTGCATGCATATGAAGTAATTGAAAAGACCATGACTTGGGTAAGGTGTACCTCAGACATCAAAGTAACATCTTTGCTTTTTAAACTGTAAAGAAATCTTTTGCAGTAGATTTGCCCTACACAATAGGCTGAATTCTTGACTGTTGTTACCATGGACAATAACTAGTAACTGTTCATCCACACAGAATGAAATCTTTGACAACTTTATTTTTTCTCCCATTTAGCATGATGTTGTTTATCACTCCACAGTTACGGGGATTTCTGTTTTCTTCATATTCAGGTGTAATCCATACTAAAGACTGTAGTCTTTGGCCTTCTTCAGTAATTGCTTCAAATCATCTTCATTTTAGACAACCAAAGTTCTCTCACCTGCATGTTACAGACTGCTAATAAGTCTTCCTCCGATCCTGTTGCCACATTCTTCTTCATATAGTCTGGATTTCTTGACTGAATAAGTAATGTGAAAGCATACAACACTGCCACATGCCTTTTCCAATTTTGATCACATAGTAGCCCTTTGTTCTGTTCAAACAACTGCCTTTGATCCATGTACAGGTTCTTCTGCTTGAGCACAATTAAAATCTGATTCTTCAAAATGTTATTCATAATTTCTTATCCCCATAGTCAAATGCCTTTGCGCAGTCTAATAAAACAAAGGTAAATACCTTTCTGGCTAAGATCTTGACAATTATGCCTTATTCTGCATCCTCTTCTGAACTAGCCTGAAATTGTGGCAGGTCTCTGGTGATGTACAGCTTTTTAAAATTACCTTCAGCAGAATTTTGCCAGGATGGGATACTAATGATTATTAAACTGCTGTTAGGTACCATCCAGTCTGTTCTGACTCATTGTGATCCTATGCACAACAGAACGAAACACAGCCCAGTCCTGTGCCATCCTCTTAGTTATTGTCATGTTTAAGCCTATTGTTGCTGCCACTGTGTTAACCCATCTTGTTGTGGGACTTCCTCTTTTTCCCTCATCCTCCACTTTACCAAGTATGTCTTTTTCCAAGGATAGGACCCTCCTGATAACATGTCAGAAGTATAAGACACGAAATCTCACCATCCTACTTCTAAGGTGCAATCTGATTGTACTTCTGCCAAGACAGATTTGTTTGTTCTTCTGGCAGTCCATGGTACTTTTAATATTCTTCTCCAACACCATAATTCAAATGCATCACTCTTTTCTTATTCATTGTCCAATTTTCACATGCATATAAGGCAACAGAAAATACCATCGCTTGGGTCAGGTGCACCTGTCCTCAAACTGATACCTTTGCTCTTGAACACTTGAAAGAGGGCTTTTACAACAGACTTGCTTAATGCAAAATGCATCATTTGATTTCTTGACTGCTGCTTCCATGAGTGTTGATTGTGGACCCAAGCAAAATGAAGTCTTCGATAACTTCAATCTTTTGTCTGTTTTCCATAATGCTATTTATTAGTCCAGTTGCAAGGATTTTCCTTTTCTTAGAATTGAAGTGCAATCCATACGAAAGGCTGTAATCTTTGGTCTTCATCAGTAAGTATCTTAAGTCCTCTTTGCTTCCATAAGAAGACTGTATAATCTGCATATCACAGTTTGTTAGTAAGTCTTCCTCCAGATACTAATGTTGTTGTTAAATGCCATCGAGTCAGTTGCAACTCATAGAGAACCTGTATAGGGTTTCCACGGTCAGCTGGTGGGTTTGAACTGCTGATCTTGTGGTTCACAGTCCAGTGCTGATCCTACAGTGCCACACCAATAAAAAATTTATTTCCAAAAATTTCTACAGTTCATTTGACAGCCTTTCTTTTGAATGAATGTGAACATGGAACTCTTCAACTGCCTAGCAGTGTTGTATCCGTTTGTCAAAAACATCCCACTTGGTAATCTGGCCATTCCTCAAGTCTTATTTTTGTGCAGTGTTGTCAATGCAGTAGATCTTAATCATGTGCTGCCTCCTGAAATGGCTGAACACCAACGAATAATTTTTAGTACAGTGTTTCTGTGTATTTCTTGCATCTTCTTTAGATAGTTTCTTTGACATTCCTATTTTACCCATAGATTCCTTCAGTATTCCAACTCAAGGCTTGAATTTTTGCTTCAGTTCTTTGGGCTTTGATAAATGCAGACTGTGTTCCATTTTGTTTTTCTAACTCTAGCTTTCCACATTTCAACATACTTTACCTTATCTTCTTGAGCTACCTTATCTTCTGTTCAGCTATTTCACTTCATCATTTTATTTTTAATAATCTTTTATTTTCTTCATATATGATGTCTTTGATGTTTTCTACAGTTCTTCTGGTTTTCTGGTGTCTATGAGTCTACCACAGGAAGATGTTATGTAAAGATACATTACTAAGCTTTATGCAGCAGCTAGAAGTGGTTGATTAGTGATACAGATTGTAATATGGGTGAAAGGGGCAAGGTAGAAACAAAAAAACAGAAAAGGTAAAGAAATTATAAAAATGGGAAAAAGGCATATCAAAATCCTTTTACCTCTGAGACATGAAAGGACTTCAAAAAGTTTGTGGAAAAATATATTTAAACGATGGGAATTTTTCCATGAACTTTTTGAAGCCCCTCATATTGTACTATATCATAACATTCCTGAAATGTATTATGCTACATTAGAAATCAGGTTAATGAACACTCATTTTACTTTTTAATACATTGCAGAAGTTTTAATAAACGTCACAAATGTACTCACTTTAGCTCCAACGCTGCAACTGCCAGTGCTCCCAGTGCTCCCAGTTGCAACACCTGTAAATCTAGCTTCCAATAATTCTTGCCTTCTGGGATCCAGACTATGAAGCTCATCCATTGCACCTATTTAGAAGGGAGGGGGAAGTATATATATATATATATATGTATAAACATATCTGTGTGCATATACACGTGTATATTTATATATGCATACATAAACAATATATTTTTTGTGTGTAGTGTGTGTGGTTAGTTAATAAAAGTTTATGCATGAATGCTAAAGATGAAATTAAGAATTTTTTCAGATTTTTCAGACATATAAGATTTATATGTCTAGGTGTCCATTTAAAAGAACATCTTATTTCTCTAAAACAGTGGATTTCCAACCCTTTTGATAGCAAACCCACAGTGAAAAAAATATTTTCCTTCAAACTCAGTACATACATACATAATTTTAGTTTCACAAGTACTTAACCTTACTGTATGCAGTACACTCTAGTATTTTATAGTCTATTCTAGACCATCTGAAAAACAAAAATAAATCCATTAGTTGTGAGTCATCAAATTGAACTCATGAGCTATAAATGGACCAAGGTCCACTGTCTGAACAACGCTGCTCTCCTAGAATAATCTTTTTCTAGAATTACATAGAATTCTGGTACTATGTGACATACTACATAATTGTTCTGTTTATGTATACTTTATCTGAATATATTTTAAGCTGGAAAGAATGTACTGTTCTCGCATCTCTACAGATTTCTTACAAAGTTGATAACTTTAAGCTTCCAAAAGGTAGACAGAATATAATATACACATGAGGGAGCTATAAAAAGTTCATATAAAACTTCCATTATCTTTTAATTACATTTTCCCCAAAAAATTTATAAGTCCCTTTGTACATAAAATAGATCATTAAGCTAATAATTGTTTTTCAACAATCATCTTGATTTTTTTTTTAATTAAAAAAATTAGGGTCCACATGTAGTTGTTATCATAAAGACTAAAGCACCACAAATTCTTACATAGATCCAATTAAATTCTTAAGTCTATGAATTTCATGCTGACAAAAAATTCTAAATGACATATATGAGTAGTTCTCAAAGGGACAGGGAGGATGTTATCCAGAATACAGAACCCTCTGGAGGATATTTTCAAATTACATTAGCTCTTCCTACACACCTCGACGATATTCCTCTCCCAGAGGCTAAGAACTACTTCTACAGACCTTATATTTATATTATATGCCTTTTCTTTTGCTGAAAGTGATTAAGGAAGATTTAAATAAATGGAGGACTCCTGGTGTGGTGCTGTAGGATCAGCACTAGACTGGGAATCACAAGGTCGTCAATTAAAACCCACCAGCTTTTCCTCAGAAACTCTATAGAGGGTCGCTATGAGTCTAAACTTATTTGACAGCACTTAGCAACAACAATAATAAAATAAATGAAAAGCTGTTTCATGCTCATGGGTTACAAGACTTAATATTGTTAAGATGTCAATACTACCCAAAGTGATCTATAGATTCAAACCAATCCTACTAAAAATTCCAACAGCCTTCTTTACACAATCAAAAAAACCAATCCTCAACTTTATACGGAATGGTAAGAGGCCTTGAAAAGCTAAAACAATGTTAAAAGAGATGACCAAAGAAGACTCACACTTCCTGATTTTAGAACATACAATAAATAGCTACAGTAATCCAAACACTATGGTCCTGGTTAGCAACAGACACAAAGAACAATAGAACAGAACTCAAAGTCCAAAAATAAACCCACACACCTATAGTCAAATGAATTTTGACAGAAGTCTAGTCATTGGGGAAATAAATAAAAACCAAAAAATCAACTATCATCAAGTCAATTTCAACTCACAGAGACCCTGTAGGACAGAGTAGAAATACCCATAGAATTTCCAAGGCAATAATCTCTATGGAAGCAAACTGCCAAATCTTTCTCCCACAGAGTGACTGCTGGGTTCAAACCACTGGTCTTTCAGGTAGCAACTGAGTGCTTAACCACTGTACCACTAGGGCTCTTTCAACACATGGTGCTAGAAAATTCAATTTCCACATGCAGAAAAATGAAAAAAAGGATCTTTGCCTCAGACCACATACAATAACAAATTCAAAATTAATTAAGAGCCTAATTGTGCAAACTAAAACTATAAAATTTTTAGAGAAAATCAGGGGCAACACTCTGAGGCTTAACTTTCAACAATGGATTATCTAATATAGTAACAAAAGTACAAACAGCAAAAGACAAAATAAATTAATAGGACCACATAAAATTAAAACTTTTGTTCATCAAGAGACTTTATTTGCAATGAGCCATTGTTGTGATTGTGTGGAGTCATGGTGTGGTACCATAGGATAAGGACTTTCAACCTCAAGGTCAGTTTGAACTGCAAGGTCGGCAGTTCAAACTTACCAGCCACTCTTCGAAAACCCTATATAGAATTGCTATGAGTCAGAACAGACTCAAGGACACTTAACAACACTTTCGAGATGACTCATTTTATACCCATCTTAGAGTTCCAAGTTTTCCGAAATAACCCTGTTAACAATCACAACTGAATCATATACTCATATCAGCATTTTCTCCCAACTTCTGACTCCATCAAGGGAAAATGTTATTTGGTGGGAGTTACAAAGACATGGCTAGAAAAGACATTAATTTATTGCAGTGAACACCTGGATAAAGTTAAAGGACATCATGTGGAATCAAACAAGTCAGTGACAAATGGACAAATACTGTATGAGACCACAATTATAAAAAGTCAGGGAAGGACTTTTACACAAAAGAAGAGGAAGGGAGAGTAAATTACCAATACAAGGTAGACAACAAAGAGTGAAGTCAGCAAAAAACAATAAGACAAAGGAAGACAATGGAGGGAGTATAAGAGTTAAAGGTAACAGTTACATATATATATATACTATTATATATACTATCATGAAGTAACAGTAATCTAGAGATGGATGCATAGACATACACAAGCTAAACAGGTGTGGAAAAGAGAATGGGACTATACTCATGAATACATATAGATTTCACAGAGGGTATAACTACATATGCATGCAATTATGCTACAAATTTATCTGCAAATATGAGAGTATGTTGGTATAGTTGTTAGCATCACACCAAGACTACATAATAAAGCATGTTGTTGTGAAACATCATCAAGTCAGTTTTGACTCATAGTGACCCTGTATAAAGTTTCCAAGGAGTAGCTGGTGTATTTAAACTGCTGGCCTTGTGATTTACAGTCCTGAAGCATCACACCAGTAGTCCAGAATGAACTATGTTGTTGTTGTTAGGTGCCATCGAGTCAGTACCAACTCATAGAGACCCTATGCACAACAGAATGAAACACTGCCCGATCCTAGGCCAACCTCACAATCGTTGCCACACTCGAGCCTACTGATGCTGCCACTTTGCCAATCCGTCTCGCTAGGGGTCTTCCTAATGAAGCATGTTGTTGTTATGTGCCGTGGAGTCGGTTCCCACTCATGGTGACCCTGAACAGGGTTTCTGAGGCTGTAAATCTTTATGGGAGCAGAAAGCCGCATGTTTCTCCAAGGGAACAGCTGGTACTTTCAAACTGCTGACCTTGAGGTTGGCAGCCTGACTCATAAAATTACAGAAACTTATAGGCATGATCAAATACTTTGAGGGTGTAAATCCTGTGCCTGGGGGTTCAAGACTATCGTTTCAGGGGGCAGCAAGATCAACTGGCACAACATAATCCATAGTGGTTTACATTCTGCATTGCTGAGTAGCAACTGGAGTCTTAAAAGCTCATCAGTGGTCATCTAAGGAGCAATTATTGGTCTCTTCTCATCCTGATAAATGGAGAAGAGATTGGGGTTGTCAAAGACTTCATTTTGCTCGGATCCACTATCAACACTCATGGCAGCAGCAGTCAAGCAATCAAACGACATATTACCTTAGGCAAATCTGCTGCACAAGATTTTTTTAAAGTGTTCAAGAGCAAAGATGTCAGTTTGAGGACTAAGATGTGCCTGACCAAGATCTAGCACATTCAATAGCTTCATATGTATGTGAAAGTTGGACAGTGGATAAGGAAGACCATAGAAGAGTTGATGTATTTAATTTATGATGTTGGATAAGAATATTAAAAGTATCATGGAGTGTTAGAGAAACAAACAAATCTGTGTTGTAAGAAGTACAACCAGAATGCTCCTTGGAAGCCAGGATGGCAAGACTTTGTCTCTCATGCTTTGGACATATTATCCAGAGCGCGAAGTCCCTGAAGAAGGACATCATGCTAGGTAAAGTGGAAGGTCAGAGGAAAAGAGGAAGACCTCCAATAAGACGAGCTGGCACAGCAACAGCAGCAAGAGCTCAAGCTTAACGATTGTGAGGATGGCTCATGATTGTGCAGTGTTTTGCTCTGTTATGCATAAGGTTGCTATGAGTTGGAACTCACTGAATAGCACCTAACAACAACCACCACCACCACATCTGGAGCAAAGAAAAGAAGAAAATCAAAGACTCATGAAAGCAACAACTCCAATAAACTAATGGAACATGCAAACATCAATCTCTACAACCCTGAGACCAGAACTACTCTGAAAGGGATCACATTAGAAGATCCTGGATACAAAGGCAGAAAAATATGGGATGAAACTCAAAATCATTAAAAATAAAAAAAGGCCAGCCTTAAAAACTGGATAGACTGTTGGAACCTTCAAGACTACAGCTTTTAGTCATCCTCAAGACCTGGAACTGACCTCAGTTCCATGGCTCAATTTTCAGTTAAACAGCAGACGTATCTATAGGGGAAGGGTATACATCCCTTAGAGCAATCAACCATTTGGGATCAAATGGGCAGCATTTTCTTTCAACAAACTGATACAGCATTGGCAGCACTTACTCATCTATGCCAAGATTTGGAAAGAAACTACCTAACCAACTGACTGGAACAGATCCATATGTGTGCTCATTCCAAAGAGTTGACCTACTGGAATTTGGAATCACTGGAAAGTAACATTAATATCTCATGCAAGTAAAATTTTGCTAAAGATATTTAAAAATGGCTGCAAACTTACATTGACAGAGAACTGCCAGAGGTTCAAGTTAGAATCAGATGAGGATGTGAAACGAAGGATTTCATTGCTAACATCAGATGAATCTTGGCTGAAAATAGAGAACACCAGAAAGCTATTTGCCTTTGTTTTATTGATGATGCAAAGTGTTTCAATTGTGTGGATCATGACAAACTATGGACAATATTATGGAGAATGAGTATTCACTAACACTTAATTGTGCTCATGAGAAACCTGTATACAAACCAAGAGTCAGTTGTACAAACAGAACAAGGGAATAAAGAATGATTTAAAATTAAGAAAGATGTGAGCCAGGGTTACATTCTTTCACTATACTTATTCAATCTGTATGCTGAGCAAATAATCAAAGAAACTGAATTATATGAAGAAAAATATGGCATCAGGTTTGAAGGAAGACTCATTAACAACCTGCAATATGCAGATTATACAACTTTGCTTGCTGAAAGTGAAGAGGACATAAAATACCTACTAATGAAGATCAAAGACCACAGCCTTTGGTATGGATTGCACCACAATGTAAAGAAAACAAATATCCTCACCATTGCACTAAGAAAGAACATCAAGATAAATGGAGAAAATATTGAAGTTATCAAAGACTTCATTTTGCTCAGATCAATTATCAACACTAATGAAAACAGCAGTCAAGAAATCAAACAACGTATTGCATTAAGCAAATCTGCTACACAAAATATCTTTAAAGTATTCAGGAGCAAAGTTGTCAGTTTGAGGACTAAGGTGCACTTGACCCAAGGCAAGGTATTTTCAGTAACCTCATGTGCATGTGAAAGTTGGACAGTGAATAAGGAAGACCGCAGAAGAATTGATGCTTTTGAGTTACAGTTTTGGAGGAGAATATTTAAAGTACCATGGACTGCCAAAAGAACAAACCAATCTGTGCAGGAAGAAGTACTGCTAGAAAGCTCCTTGAAAGCCAGGATGACCAGACTTTGTCTCTCATACTTTGAACATATTATTAGGAACATATCCACTCCCTGGAGAAGGATATCATGTTTGGTAAAGTGGAGGCTTATAGAAAACTAGGAAGACCCCTACTAGATGGATTGGCACAGTGACAGCAACAATATACTCAAATGTAGCAATAATTGTGAGGTTGGTGCAGGACTGGGCAGTGTTTCATTCTGTTATGCATAGGGTCTCTATGAGTCGGTACTGACTTGATGGCATCCACCACCAACAATTGTGTAAATCATTCAGTAAATACAATTTCAACTTGAAAATGTAACATTAAAGCTTATAAGAAAATCACAAAAAAAAAAAAAAAAAAAAAAAGGGCAGCATTTGCCCAAGGACCAAGTTCAGAAGGGTTACAAATGGAGGAATGAAAACAGGAAACATAGGAAGGGTGTGGGACAAATTATGTCTCATAGAAATTGAAGTCAGTGGCATGAGACAAAATGTGTATGAATTATTGAATAAAGAAATTATTTGTTCTGCAAACTGTAATCCAATTTACAGTTAAAAATTAGAAAAGAAAAAAAAACTTTACAAAAAATTGAAAAGACAAGATACTGACTAGCTGAATGTTTTCAGAAACCAAGTATGTGACAAGAATCTAAAAACCTAAATACCATGGTAAATCAAAAAGTTATGCTACTAGGGTTCCAGTTCACACATGCACAGATTTATTCCAAACAAAACATGATTAAACATGTCTCTGCAATCAGTAGATGGCTGCAGTCAAGATCTCTCAGTAATACACTCTTAGTCTCATTTGGGATGTTTCTAAAAAAGGTCCAATCAAAACAGTGGCTTCGGAAAGATTAGCTGGGCCAGTTAATTCAAGGCACAGAGGTCACCTCAGAAGGTTTTTTGCCATTTCAAATTTTTGACAACTATTTCTTAACAGACTTTCTTGAAGGACACACGATGACCTCGGGAACTTATCTGAAATAAGTTTTCAGAAGACTGAAAACTGCACTGGTGAGAAGAGTGCCAGGAAACTTACGCCGAAAAACTTTCTGCCGTGACAACAATGCATCTGCTCATTCTTCTAACGTAACAAGTGCTATCCTATAAAAGTTACACTGAGAAACCTTATTCCATCCACCCTACAGCCCTGGTCTTGTACCTTTAGACGTCTTTTAGTTCCCAAACTCAAAGAACACTGAAAAGAAACATGAATTGAGTCCTTCTAAGATACCAAGCCTGACATTTAAAGTTGCATAAAATGAAGAATGCAGAATTCATCAGGGAAAGGTTACAGAGGTGGTAACGGCACCTTCAGAAGTACACAGACCTAGACAGAAGACATGTTGAGAAACAATAGCTTCACATTTTGTTATTTTTGTTTAATAAAAGTATGTGGTTTTGTAACAATACTTTTGACTTACCCTTGTATAACAAGATAAAATTTTTACAAACTTTATACTGACAAAATTAAAAACATAATTGTTGTTATTGTTAAGTGCAGTCAAATCACTTCTGACTCATAGCGTCGCTGTATAGGGTTTCCCAGTAGCAGCTGGTAAATTTGAACCACCAACCTTACAGTTCAAATGGACCTAATGGTTCAGTGTTTATCCTATAGCGCCACACTTGTTGTTGTTGTTGTTGTTGTTGTTGTTAAGTGCCAATGAGTCGGTTCCGACCCATAGCGACCCTGCACAGGCTGTAAATCTTTACGGGAGCAGAAAGCCTCATCTTTCTCCCGTGGAGCAGCTGGCAGTTTTGAACTGCGGACCTTAAGGTTCGCAGTCTGATTCGTAACCACTACGCTACCTAGCGCCACACTAGGACTCAAAAAAAAAGTAATAACTGAGTACAATTTTTAGAAATATAGATCCTGTAGTGGCGCTGTAGGATAAGCACTGTACTTATGCTAACTGCAAGGTTGGCAATTCAAATCCACCACCCACTTCTCAGAAACCACATACAGGTGGCTTTGAGTTGGAACCGACTCTAAGGCACTTAATAACAAGAACAATGGAATTCTTTGGAGGGGGACAAAATTACATTTAAATGGGGTTTCATATCATCAAATTTTATCTGAACCACTCTCCTTGAACTCCCTATACAAAGTTGCTATGAGTCAGAACAACAACAATCATCAGAACGGATTGAAATGTTCATCTGTTAATGCTGATATATGAGACTTTATGTATTTCATCTTTGAAAATATCTTTTCAGATATAGTCATTGCCAAATACTGATATCAATTCATAAACATATTCTAATTAGGCATATTTATTGCTTGGAAAGCAGTTATAGAATTCTATTACATCCTTCTCTTGATATTTGCCTTGTAGTATGTCATTACATTACAGATTAAACACTTTCAATTCAAGGTTACATGGAAGTTCCTCAACTGCACAGTCTAATGGATTTTGAAATATATGAGATACTATACTTTTATTAATGTCTGAAAAACTATGCTAAGACTATAGTTAGAGTATAGAAAATAGATCCATGCATATCTGTGTGGGAATGAATAATCTCACTTCTTTGGCAACATGAAATATTTATAGAACAGTTTCATATTACTTGTGACTCTAACACTAGTTGTCATGGTGTGGCACTGTAGGATAAGCACTGGACCACAAGGTCAGTCTGAACTGCAAGGTTAATGGCTTAAATTCGGGAGCCACTCTCTGGAAACCAACTCAACGACACTTACCAACAACAAAGTTTCACATATAAGCATGGTTCTGCCTCGTAATTTCAAATTGAATTCATTAAGAAACATCAAATCTACCAAAAAAAGTTAACTTCCAAGCCATCCACACAAATGTTACACTGAGCCCATTGCCGCCGCCCTGTGCCAATCCATCTCATTGGGGATCTTCCTCTTTTTTTGCTAACCCTCCAGTTTACCAAGGACGATGTCCTTTTCCTCCTGGTAATATGCCCAAAGTATGAGAGGCAAAGTCTGAGCTTCCTGGATTCTAAAGAGCATTCTGGCTATATTCTTCCAAGACATATTTGCTTGTTCTTCTGGCAGTCCATGGGTTCTTCTCCAATATCATACTGAAGTGTACCAATTATTCTCTGGTCTCCCTTAGTCACTGTCCAATATTCACATGCATATGAGGTAACTGAAAATACCAGAGTCTGGATGAGGCATACCTTAGTTCCCAAAGTGATTATCTTTGCTCTTTAACACTTTAAAGGGGTCTTTTGCAGATTTGCCTAATGCAATACTTCATTTGGTTTCTGGACTGCTTCTTCCACAAGTGTTGATTGTGAATCCAAATAAAATGAAGTCTTTAACAACGTCAATCTATTCTCCATTTATCATGAGGTTATTATAGGTCCAGTTGTGAGGATTTTTGTTTTCTCTACACAAATAGAGGTGCAATCCTTACTGAAGACTTCAGTCTTGGCCCTTCATCAGTAAATAGTTTAAGTCCTCTTAATTCCAGCAAGCAAGGTTGCATTATCTGTATACTGTAGGTTGTTAATGAGTTTTCCTCCAACCTTGATGCCATGTTTCTATTCATATAATCCAGTTTCTCAAATTATTTACTCAGGAGGCAGATTCAGCAAATATGGTGAATGGATACAACCCTGGCGCACACCCTTCCTGATTTTAAACCAGTCAGTTACCTATGTTCTATTCTAATGACTGCCCTAAATTTAAAAAAAAAAAAAAATTGTAAAAAAAACTTTATCACTGCTAAGCAAGTCAGAACTGTCAGCTTCGAGTTCTAATAAAAATTCATGCAGCCGATGATAGTTAAATCCATGACAGTGAGTGAAGGTCACCATGATAGTATGGATTCAGTAACATGATTCAAATATTTTCTGAAAAATATGTACTGATGAATAACCATACAGTACACAATAAACATACAATGAGTAAGTAGCCTTTGAACATCTACATTTTTACAAGCCTTTAAAATTTGTCCAAGTCTAACTTTTTATACCATACATATTTGTACCACCATTGATTATAACATATCTTACTAGATACTATTTCATATTATCCTTAGTGTTTTTTCAACTTTGAAAACATTATCACTTCTTGTTGGTTCACACAGACTATTCATGAAAGCTAATTTTTCAGTCACTTCAAACTTGGCATTAACGTCAAAAAAACAACAACAACAAAAAAACACAAACTGAGTAGGATCAGTATCACCTGCTGACTCAAGAGCCAAGGAAAACCACTCAAGGTAATCTGCCTTTGTTTTTTAAAAATTGATTATAGATATTGCTTCCACTGTCCAACTCTTAAAATCAACTGCTCTGGTAGTGTAGTGGTTACGAGTTGGGATGCTAACCTCAAGGTTAGCAATTAAAAAGTACCAGCGGTTCCGTGGGAGAAAGATGAGGCTTTCTGCTCCTGTAAAGATTTACAGCCTCGAAAATCCTATGCAGGGTCACTATCAGTCAGAACCAACTCAATAGCACATAACCACCACCACCACCACATTTCTTTGGCTGCTTCAATCCCACATGATTTAATGAAATCACCATTAGTAACTGGCTTTCTTTGCTTGGTTAACACATAAACTATTCAAATCTTATTTTGATAGCCTCATTTTTATTTTTATGAAGAAATTAAGTTCTAATAAAATATTCAATTTTGAATTATCTATTTTTCTGTTGCTTTTCTAAATGTTGTAAATATTGTAATGAGTGCTTAGTCTATAATGTCAACATACACTGCATTTTCTTATTCTAGCAAAGCTGTAAGTTATTATCTAATTTTTCTGTTGCTTTCCCAAAAGTTCTAAATATTGTGATGAGTGCTTAGACCATAATATCAACATACATTGCATTCTCTTATTCCAGTTAGTGTCATTGCATAATAAGCACATTTTTCTATGTAATTCAATAAGAAAATAATCCAAACTCCACCATGCCTTAAAAACATCCTGTTCAAAATTCACTTTGTTTTTTGATATGATGGATATACACTAATAATGACAAAATTAAAATAAAATGCTGCAGACTGGCAATTCACATGACATTCAAGATACTGTCAAGTTATAATCACAGAACTGAAATTTGTAATGAACCTAAGTAGTAATATTAAGTGGTAAGAATGTTATATATAGTCTTTGTCATCACAGCATGAAAGCAGCTGTGTTTAAATACAATTTTATTTACGTACACTGAAATTTAAATTTCACATATCACAAAATTATTCCGTCTCTTGATTTTAACCATGTAAAATAAAAACATTTGAAATTTCATAGACCATGCAAAAATAGTTTGCCGACACCTGTTCTAGGGGGCATGTTTCAAAGATTTCAATTTTAGGAAATCAAACTGTCATTTCTAACATATCAAAAAATTAAGTCCTCAATTATAAGTGATATTTTCTGTAGGAAAAGTACAATAAGTGTTTAAAGTTTTCATAGACAAATTATAAATTTCTTACTGTTAATACTATATCACTAATAAGGAATATCTCATCTGCTAATCACGCTGCTATGATACTATTCTTGCTGAACTGTTCTCCCAAACTTAACTATAAACTCAAAGCTTCACATAAATATTTTACAAGGGATGTCACTACCTGAATTACAGTCAATCATGTAATTCTAGACTACAAACAAAGATTTTAAGAAAGCAAGAACATAATAGTTTGAATCATTAGAGCAATTTTCATGCCCCCTTGTAATAAACATCTCTCCATCCCAAGTTGGCAAAGTCAAAAGGATGCACCTCTTTGGATATTTTATTAGTTCTGGTAAAGGAGCTCTGGTAGAGTAGTGGTTACGAATTGGGCTGCGAACCTTAAGGTCAGCGGTTCGAAATGACCAGCCGCTCCACGGGAGAAAGATGAGGCTTTCTACTCCCGTAAAGATTTACACCCTCGGAAACCCTGTACAGGGTCACTATGGGTTGGAATCGACTCGATGGCACTTAACAACAACAACAACAACATCACTTTACAGTTAATATCACTTTTGTAAAAAACAGTTTTTCAGTATATCAATCTTCACCTTCCTTGACCAACAGTCACAACATATAGAAAGCATGTTTTCAAATGGTTAATAAACCAAAACCCCATAAAATTACTAAAAACACCTCTTACATCTTCTTTCAATGATCTTAGATATTGATATTTAGAACTTATTTGTATATATGTAGAGTTTTCCCCAATAGAAAATATCATTCTGTGAGAAAAAAATGTTTCTCACTAACTCATCCTTCCCCCACTGATTTGAAATAACTCTCGCCTCTGTAAGCATGAGTCTCTTTCTGTATTTTATTGTTTCATGGAACTATTTGAGTCATGTGTATCTGTCCATCTATTTACACACGCTGTACATGTATACACAAATCCCAAATATTTAATCAATAATGACTAAGACGAGTAAAAAGCAGAGAATTATGCACCAGAATCAAGTCTGTATGTTCAAGCTTACAAGCATGTGGCAAAGCCAAGACAGCTCTAATCTACAATTACTCTTAATCAGAGTAATACTGTAGCTTATCTTTAAACTACTGGTCATTTAAAACCCGTTTGGTATGACCCTTACAGCAAAGAATTCAGATATAATGAGACCAAATTATTCATATAAGGAAATACAGCATACACCAGAGGTAAAGCACACAGATTTCTGGTTTATGCTTTTCTGTACTGTCATGACTTTGAGAATGAGTAAAATAATTACCATCTTATGCCTATTTCACATCAATTCCAACTCAGAGCGACCCTAACAAGACAGAGTAAGAGCTGCAGCACAGGGTTGCAAAGGTTCTGATCTTCATGAAAACAGACTGGAATAACTGGTGGGTTCAGTCAACCTTTGGATTAGGAGTCAAGTGCTTAACACTGCACTATCAGTTCACCTCTTTATTCTTAGCAAAGAATAAAGTATGACAGCTAATCAACATGGATAACAGTTGTTTGAGTTTGGGGAAATTCCTTAACCTCTCCATGTTTTCAACTTCCTATCAATGAAGATGATAATTTAAAAAAAACACATACCTTAAAGAGGTGCTGTTAGACAGTAAATTTATATGAAGAGTTCATAACTAAATTTGTCACTTACAAAGCATTCAGTATGAACATAAATGTATGTTAAGTGTTCAGTAAACGTTAGTATATATAATTCCAGCTTTCTCCCTAGCATTATAAATTCCTGTACATAGAATGCCATATACTTCGATGCCTAATTTCTTTATGTTGATGTAGTGGCAATATAATTACTCAAGTTCTTCTTCCTCTAGTCTCATGCTTATAAATAATTTGCTTTTAAAAAAAAAAAAATCAATCTTTCTGTATGTGGTATATATATACATTGTACACCTACCTCAGCTATCAACTATCTCATTATTCACATTTACGACAACAGTAAACATTAACAACACACACTGGTCGGTGATGAATGTCAAGGTGGAGGTTGTGATGGTTAAGCTTTATGTGTCAATTTGGCTGGATCATATCAATGGGTTTTTTTGGTTTTTTTTGACATTTAGGTAATGATATAATTTGGCAGTTAAGAAATAATGTAGTCTGGTTGGCAAGCAGTGTGAAGAGGCCTGGGGACTCTTGGGCCCAGAGACAGTGGTGTGGCCACGGAGGACTCGAGAGGAGAGTGGAGCTGATGGGAAGAGAGGACATATGCACAGGAGCACCCACACTTGCAGATGATACCCACGTGACCTGGACCGGATGACTGGATGATTGGAGCTCAACCAGGAGAGGAAAGAAGAGGGGGGGGGGAAAAAAAAGAGTGAGCTGATACAGTCTGATGAACTTCACCTATACCTATGGAGCAGCAACTCAAAAGAGGGATCAAATCCTCACAGCAAGAAACATTCACACACACACACACACACAGAGTGGATGGAGAAGGGCAGCTTAGACATTGGATACTCAAATGGGGAGTGGGGGACTACAAAGGCAAGAAGTGACTGACTTACAAGCTTTCAAGAGGGAACCTGGTGCTAGGGAGCATGGCAGAAGGCAGAATCTCCAGTAGGTACTATTCAATCTGTATGGGTGGAGCTGATGAAAGGAGATACAGATGGGTAACTCATGATACTGTAGTGAATAATGTTTATCAGGATGGATTATGAGGGTTGGAAATGCAAAGGTAGAAGTTTTGAAACAAGGAAGGGAGTGATTAATTCTCCAGGATAGGAGCAGAGACCTCTGGGACCATCAACGGAGAAGAGCCGAGAGTGGGACCCTACCCAGAGAAACAGAGATGCCTGAGATGAAGACAGAGATGATGACGTGGAGTGATGAAACAACTGGGGACTTTGGACCCAGAGAGGGAAAGGGACTGTGGGCCGAAAACTGAGGGGAGAAGGGGGAAGTGTAGGGAGCAGGTTTCTGGGATATACCCTTTGGGTGGTTGAGGATACATGGAGGGGATTGGAACCATGGCAGTGAGATGATATACGATAGAATGAATGTAAAACTAAAGTTCCCCCATGTAAACTATCATATAATTCACAATAAAACATTAAAAAAAAGAAAGAATGTAGTCATCCTCCATTTTCATATAATAACCTGGTCTTTGGAAGCTAACCAGGTCAAGAAGTGAAAAGTGGCTGTATCCACAGATGTGGTGTAGCACAGTGGGATAATGCACTAGACAGAAAGGTCAGTTTGAACCACAAGGTCAGCAGTTCAAAGTCACTAGCTGCTCCTTGGAAACCCTGTATGGGTTTGCTATGAGTTGGAACAGACTGGAAAACACTTAACAAAAGGGTTTCCGAGGCTTTAAATCTTTTGCAGGAGCAGAAAGCTTCATCTTTAGTGTGCTCGAACTGTCGATCCTGTGGTTTACAGTTCAGTGATTATCCTATGGAGCCACCAAGCTCATACAGACAGGGATATATATATATATATGTATATATATATGGAGCTCTGGTAGCGTAGTGGTTACGAATCGGGCTGCGAACCTTAAGGTCAGCGGTTCGAAACTACCAGCTGCTCT
>NW_006408612.1:1101838-1149689 GCF_000296735.1 Chrysochloris asiatica
AAAAAAAAAGAAGTGTTCAGAAAAGGGGGGTGTGTTCATGGGTATGAGGACAGGGAAGAGAAAGAGTGGGAAACAGAAAAAACACATACATATGCTCCATGAGGAGAAATACAGGAAAATTCCTAATAAGGAATTTGGCAAAACTTGACTTGGTAATTACCTTTCTCAGTACTAAAATACAAGCATCTATTTTGGTTTCATGCCCTTATCTCATTATTAATATAATACTTGCTTATTGTGATAAGTAATACAGAAATTTAAAAAATGAAAAGTTCTAATACTTCCCTGTCTCTTAAAATCTCACTCATCAGAAGTAACCATTTGATATGTACCTAAAAAGATAGCAATGATATACTGCTTCACAGGACTTCTTGATCTACCCTCTTTTCCTACTAATGTAAGTAAAAGAACCACAGAACAGTTTTTATTTCTTACAGTCAATCTGCAGCAAAGAAATAAATCTCTGACTGGGGCAGGTAGCTACATGTGTTCTCTGTAAGAAATCCAAGTTAAGCACTACTTACATAATAAAGTACAACCTAAAACAATGCATTATAATAAACAAGGATAAAATATTCTAAATGTTTATACAGTGCTTTCAACATAAGCATTATTTCATGAACATCACCTCTATCATATCCATACAACACTTCTAAAATGGATTTCTGTTGACATTTATTGTAGCAATATAGCTTTAAGGTTAAGAACATGGACTGTGGTACCAAATTGCCTACATTTAAATCCCACATCAGCCACTTACTGTTAATGTGACCTTAAAGCAGGTTACTTGACATCCTCATTTGTAAAATTCTGGCAATAACGGAGCCTACCTCACAGGGTTATTATGTGAATTGAAAGAAATATTACATATAAGACCTTGGCAAATCACTATTACATACACTTTCAATAATTTTTACTTACTACTCAAACAACCAAACAAAAAAACAAACTCGCTGCCATCAAGTCAATTCCAACTCAGAGGAACCCTGTATAGGGTTTCTGAGGCTGTAAATCTTTAGAGAAACAGTAAGCCCCATCTTTCAGAGTGGCTGGTAGGTTTGAACTGCCAACTGTTGCAATTAGAAGTCCAGTGTTCATCCTACAGCGCCACCAGAGCTCCTTAGTATTATATACTCAATACTCATTTAATGGAATCTGGTGTTGCACTGTGAGTTACTGTGATGGGCTGCAAGGTCAATTTGAACCACAAGCTTGGTAGTTCAAGCTCACCAGCCACTCCTCGGAAACCCTACACAGGGTTGCTATGAGTCAGAACCTACTAGACAGCACTAAACACCACCACTCACCTAATGCGAGTCCTGGTGTGAACTATAGAATAAGCAGTGGACCACAAGGTCCGTTTGAATCTTAAAGTTGGTGGTTCAAGTTCACCAGGTTATTATGTGAAAATTAGCAATATAGGAAAATGGAATCATTACGCAACTCCCAAATTACATCATTTATAACTGCCAAATTACTTCATGACCTAACAGCTAAATTTCATTATTAAATAACTGCCACATCACTGAGAATCATGGTCCAGTCAAACTGACACATAATCTTAGGCCAACATAGTCAGAATTACTCTTACCTTGCACCTCAGGGTTCTCCACTGCCAGATAGATATTAAAGCACAAAATAGTCAAATAGTAGATTTTTTATTATGATTGTAAATGATAAATGTCAGCTAGCACGAGTTGATAGGTGAGGAGGAGATGTATTACTAGGTCCCAGAAAATAACCAACTTAACCAAAATTATATGCCAATTAAGTGGTGTGAGAAGAGAAAGCAACAAAAGGATAGACTATTTTGTATCCTAAATCTTCAGATAAAAAAAAAAAATAAAGGTTTATCCACAAGACTCCCAACAAAACAGGTTATTTTCCTCAGGAGTCCTAACTGTTTTAAATGTCCAGTTGCTGTTGTTAAGTGCTGTTGAATGTGTTGCAACTGATAGGGACCCTGTATAGAGTTTTTTGAGGAATGGCTGGTGGGTTTGAACCACTGATTTTGCAATCAGTAGTCCAGTGCTTACCTTACAGCACCACACCAGGCCTTCACATGTCCAGTGTTGTTTGTTTTTGTTAAGTACCATCAAGCCGGTTCCAATTCATAGCGAACATGTATAGGACTTACAAGAATCAGCTGTTGAATATGAACAGCCAACCTCGTGGTTCAAACAGACATGTTAATGCAAACTATGCAGCTTGATGGAAAAAAAAATTTTTTTTTTTTTTTAACATTTAATCATCCTTCCCAGTTCCAAATTGCTTTAAGACTACAGAGAAAGTCAGAAGTTTAGATTCTAAATATGCAAATTAGCACATAAATCTAGGTATTCATTTTTCCTCCAGAAAGATACATTTCCAATGGTCAAGTAACCCAGCAATCAAAAATTTCAAATGTCAGCAATAACTTCTATTGCTGCACCAAAGGGCTCTAATGTAACAATAGTGAGGATGGAGCAGGACAGGGCAGTGTCTCATTCTGTTGTGCATACAGTTGCTATGAATTAGAACTGATTCTACAGCACCTAACAAGAACCTTAATGGAAAAACCAACCTTGGCTAAAATATACAAGATTACAGGGTAAATCAGTCAACATGAACTAAAGATAATTATGATTTTTAAAATTTGAATTGTATAAAATTATAAATATTCAACCATTTTAAATCTACAAAATCAGTTCCTTTGGCAAGGTCAGTGGTTCAAGCTCACCAGCCACTCCTCAGAAACCCTATACAGGGTCACTACGGGTCAGAACCAATTCAACAACACTTAACAACAAAAAAAAAGCAAGATTCAATCTAACACTCAATGACCAGCCCAGCCCATTCTATAACCAATCCCCTATATCTTCAGTGGAGTGCTGGTGTGGCACTGCAAGTTAATGCACTGGACTTTAAGGTCAGCGGTCCAAGCTCACCAGCCCTCCTCAAAACCTTATACAAGATCACTATGAGTGAGAACCAACTAAACAGCACTTAACAACAACTGTGTTCAAAATTTTTAATTGCCATGTTGAGGCATGATTCAAAGAAACTGTGGATCAAGTTATCACTATGTATGTTTTGTGTGAAACCTATCAACTAGTCTATCTATAGTTCTATAACTGGTTGGCTCTCAAATTTACACTACTGTTTTCCAGAAAATCTATACAATCATCTAAAAATTCTGATTCCCAATATCAATTTACTTACCTAATGGAAAAATGAATATATGTATTTATAAATTAGTGAAGGAAAGAAGCAATTTTTACTTCTTTCCTTTTTCACTTTTGTGCCTAAAACCAAAATGGTCAAAAGTAAAGAAAAATACAGAAAATCTTATCCACAGTCCTACTACTCAAAGATAACCAATGTCATCATCATCATTCTATTTTCTTCCAATCTTTTTCTGCACACACATTTTTAAAAACAATTAAAATTACAGCCTCTGACATTCAGAGATGTTTTCAACAATTACAATTTCAACCATTTTGCAAGAGATTCTGAAAGTCCGTGACATAAGAATTTACCATTCTAATGAAGTACTATTAAAGATGAGGTAGCTTATTAGGCCTCTACTCGTACAACCTTGCTTGCTGAAAGTGAAGAGGACTTGAAACATTTACTGATGAAGATCAAAGAACACAGCCTTCAGTATGGGTTGCATCTCAATGTCAGAAAAACAAAAATCCTCACCACTGGACCAATAAACAACATTCTTATCAATGGAGAAAAGATTGAAGTTGTCAAGGACTTCATTCTTTTTCGGTCAACTATCAACACTCGTGGAAGCAGCAGTCAGGTGATCAGATGCCGTATTGCACTGGGCAAATCTGCTGCACAGGAACTTTTTAAAGTGTTGAAAAGCAGAGATGTCAGCTTGAGGACTAAGGTGTGCCTGACCCAAGCCATGGTATTTTCAATAACCTCATATGAATGTGAAAACTAGAAAGTGAATAAGGAAGACCGTAGAAGAACTGATACCTTTGAGTTGTGGTGTTGGAGGAGAATACTAAAAGTGCCATGGACTGCCAAAAGAACCAATAGATCTATTTTGGAAAAAGTGAAGCCAGAGTGCTCCTTGGAGGCCAGGATGGCTAAGCTTCATCTCTCATACTTTGGACATACTGTCAGGAGGGAACAGTCGCTGGAGAAGGATGTCATGCTGGGTAAGATGGTGGATCAGAGAAAAAGAGCAAGACCCCCAACGAGATGGATCAGCCAGGTGGCATCATTGATGGAATCAAGTGTGGTAGCGGTGGTGGGGTACGCCCAAGATCAGACATTGTTTCATTCTGCTGTGCATGGGGTCGCTATGAGTCGATTCCGACTTGATAGCACCTGACGACAACAACAACAACCCATTCAATTCTCAGATGTGACTTTTTCTTTACCTGCAGTCATACATCCAAAAACTCATGAAGTCACCTGCTCAAAACCAGTTTTATTTTTGAAAAGTGTTCTCCCAAAATAGATACAATTAATGTTAACAATAAACATGGCAGTGGCAGTTTTTTAAAAAGCAAGTTAAAGATAAATTATTAACATAAATTCACATAAGTTCACTGCTTATTGTTTTTACCCTAACAATATAATGCATTGTAGATATCTTTTAATTACATTTATTTAAATGTAATCTAAATAATAATGTAAATTTATTGAATAATTAAAAACCTAAAAGCTTCATTGATGCTTTTGTGTTAAAGCTGATTGTTATTAAAGTTGTCGGATGGGGACATAGGGCATAGGGTTCACTGCAATATTCACTATTAACAATAAATTTCTGAAATTTCACAAAATAAAAGTCAACAATTTTCCTATTTTTTTTTGATAGGGCATTCACAAATTTCAGTATCAGGAAATTTGTCTAGCAGGCAACTACTGTCAAGATTTCTACATTAATTACCATTTTGTATCTTATATATAAAAAAGGCAATTTTCCATATTTTCACATTTTCTGTGAACATTATTTTCATGACTATATAGCAGTCCATTAAGTGGATGTGCACTCATATATTTAATTATTCCCCTATTGCTGGTGATCCAAGCAGTTTCTAATTTTGTGCTATTAAAAAGTGTTGCAACAAACATCTTTCTACTTAAAATGTTTTATTTGAATTTAAGATTATTTCCTTAGAACAATGACTCCCAAAGTGTGGTAGCAGAGATAATAATGAGTAGAAATTAGTGGTATTTATGTCTCCTCAGATTCACCCCAGCAATCTCCATTTGGGGTCTATAAGTATCTGCGCAGAAATGGGTTAAACATAGCAGGTCAGAAGTGTGCTACTTGCAGTTCTACTTGCAAAGCTGGCAGCTGTCTGACATCTAGAAACTTAGATTTAGATAAGGATGGTTCACTGTGCCTAGACTGTTTAAACAAAAATAAGGTTTATTCTGAACATCTGGGAGTCTAGAATTTGGGTACATGCTAAGGAAGTGGGTGCTCCCAATTAAACTCTCTGGATATTTCCCTGGGCAGGCACCACACATATATTACTGCATTTTCATTGCAGGGGGAAGGGTGAGCATACTTTGACCCTTATGGGAAGGAAGAGTATAGGTATTCCTCCAAATTCTGCCCGTTTTTTCTACTGTGTATCCTTACTACTATTATGTACCTTAATCATGAGTACAAACATATGCCATGTCCTGTGAACATAGGGGCATAAGGGGTAGGTGCTCTTGGGTACACCCGACACAGTATCAGAAGCACATTCAGGATGCCACACCACTCCCAAGATACAGATTCAGAAAACACTTGCTCAGTAACAAGGCAAGAACAAGCAATTGTCCTCTTCCAGCAGGAGAGTTTGGAGAGCTCAGGTAAGCTAATTGAACACACATCCTCCTCCCCAGACAAGGTAGACCTATGCATCTGAAATTCCCTGGAAAACAGTCATTCTGAGTCTGCAGTTGTATTTGTGAACCGGCATAAATCCTCTCAAAGAATATAAACTCCAACAGGAATCTTTTTTGTCTATCTGGTCACTGAAATGTCAGGGTGCATAGAATAGTGCCTGATTCATAAAAGACCCTCAATAAATACAAGGGTGTTTCAAAAACTCTTGGAAAATGGAATAAAAAGACAATGAAACATTTCCAACATTTGAAGCACCCTCATTATTTGTTGAATGAATGATGAAAAGGATGAACAGTCTGCCACCCTGAAATTCTCAAAATGAAGAAAACTTGTCTAAAAATTAAAACTAAATTTGATTCATAGCTCCATCATACAGTAATTCTCGGCCTTAGTTTCTTCATCCATAAAAATGAGAATAACCATCTAACCTACTGGTGTGAAGTTTAATGTAATATGGAACCCTCTAAGTAAGAAGACAAATAACATAAAAGGAAAACACTACAATGTATTTTGACTGGGTATACTATAATCAATTATATGAAGCCTAACTCTGGTAGCGTAGTGGTTACGAATAGGGCTGCGAACCTTAAGGTCAGCGGTTCGAAACTACCAGCCGCTCCGCAGGAGAAAGATGAGGCTTTCTACTCCCATAAAGATTTACACCCTCGGAAACCCTATACAGGGTCGCTATGGGTCGGAACCGACTCGACGGCACTTAACAACAACAACAACAACAACAACTAATATGCAGCATATTAACAACTCTTTAAACTTAATGACTTAATACACTATTTCATTATGGTATATGTGCAAAGGATAAATGAATAATTCTACATGACACATATACATCAATGCCACTTCTTTTTTAATGGCATTTTATGTACTTCATCTTCCCAAGTTGCCATTCATATACTTTAAAAACAACTGCAGAATGTTTATAGTAATCAATTGATTTGAAAATTAGAATTTCCACTTACTTATTGACCCCATTTTCATAAGCTATTAGCTTTAAAGTAAGGAGTACATTCAACTAACTGACTTATTTGTACTTGCAGGGGCAATGCAATAGAGGAAAGAATCATTGTTATTAAAAATGTTGTTGTTGTTATGTGCCATCGAGTCGGTTCCGACCCATAGCGACCCTGTATAGAGTTTCCGAGGGTGTAAATCTTTATGGGAGTAGAAAGCCTCATCTTTCTCCCGCGGAGCGGCTAGTAGTTTCGAACCGCTGACCTTAAGGTTCGCAGCCCGATTCGTAACCACTACGCTACCAGAGCTCCTTTGAAGCAGCTAAAAATTTTGAATTCACTTAAAGACCTAATATAATATTGCATCTGACTTTTCTCCATCTCAAAAAGACAGACATAGTTGTTCTTTGACTTAAAACTTGAAAAACTGCTCTCAGCTTTTGGCTCAAGTTCAAGTCCAATAAGATATTAAGTCACGCACCTCGGAAAACCTACATAGGGCCTCTATGGGTTAGAACCGACTCGACGGCACTTAACAACCACCACAACCACCTCAGGTTCACTGGTGAGGAACTCAGTGCCCCATCTAAGGACCAAGGATTACAGTGAAACTGGCCAATCAGAAGTGAAAAGCCCACACTGAGGTGGTGCCTTCTGCCTCTGTCCTGCCTCAAATCCATTCTGAGACAGAAAGAAGCAGAAAAATATTAAGCACAGTAGAAACACCACTTTGGATGAGACTGTCAGCCATGTCTATCAGCTCCGACACTGATATTTAGCCAGAGAACTCTGTAACTATTAACAATATCCTGGGAACTAAGGAGCTCTGGTAGCGTAGTGGTTACAAATCAGGCTGTGAATCTCAAGATCAGCAGTTTGAAACTACCAGCTGTTCTGCACAAGAAAGATGACGCTTTCTGCTCCCGTAAAGATTTAGAGCCTCGGAAACCCTGTGTAGGGTCGCTATGAGTCAGAACCGACTCCATGGCACATGACAACAACAACATTCACTCTGTGGGATACAACCTTGATGGCCACTATCTCAAAACATCATGAATGACATCAATGGTGCTGTGCAATGCCTAGCTAGCTAAAAACTACAAAAGAAAATACTTTAATAAGGATCATTTGATTGAAAAACATTTTTCTGCAAACACTACTTTCATAACTGGACAACGGGAAGGGCTCAACTTTCTTAGGTTCCTACTTTATACACGGTGGGCAAACTATGGCTTTCAGGTTTGATTTTCCACTGTCTGTTTTTGCAGTGCTGAAGAACAATATGTAGTTTTATCATATTTTTTAAATGGTTGGAAATAAAACTAAAAGAATATTTCATGGCAAGTAAAAATAATAAGAAATTCAAACTTCATTGTCCATAAAGACAGTTTTACTGGAACACAGTCATGCTCATTTGTTTGCACACTGTCAGTAGCTGCATTCAGACTACTACAGCAGAGAGTAGTTGCCAACAGAGGCCGTCTGGTCTGTAAAGCCCAAAATGTTTACTAACTAGCCCTTTACAAAAAGTATGCCAGCTGTCTTAGGCTGAGTTCTCTAGAGAAGTAAAACCACTGAAGAGTACACAAATATGATGTTGTTGCTATTAGATGCCTTCAAGTCCTTTCTTACGAACAACAGAACAAAACGCTGCCTGGTCCCGCAACATTCGTACAACTGCTATCACGTTTGAGCCCACTGTTGCAGCCACTGTGTCAATCCATCTCACTGGCGGGGAGGGGTCTTCCCATTTATTGTTGACTCTCTATTTTGCCCAGCATGATGCTTTTCCATCCCTTCTGATAGTACATCCACAGCATGTGAGACAAAATCTCACCATCCTCACTTCCAAGATGGATTCTGGCTTCACTTCTTCCAAGACAGATTTGTTAATTTGTTTGGAAGTACATGGTATTTTCAATATTCTTCGACAACACCTTAATTCAAATGTATCGGTCTTCCTTATTCATTGTCCACTTTCACATGCAAATGAAGTGATTGAAAATACCATGGCTTGGGTCAGAACTATCTTAGTCCTCAAAGTGACAACTCGGCTCTTTTAACACTTTGTTGCTGTTGTTAGATGCCATCGAATCGGTACCGACTCATAGGGACCTTATGCACAGCAGAACAAAACACTTACCGATCCTGGACCAACCTCACTACTGTTGTCATATACACACATACATGCTGCTGTTGTTAAATACTGTACAGTCAGTTCCGACTCATAGCAACCCAGTACACGGTTTCCGAGGGGCAACTAGTGAGTTTAAACTGCCAACCTTGTGGTTCAAACTGACCTGTAGTCCTGAACTTATCCTACAATGCCACACCAGGACTTTGAACACATATATACAGACACAGATATACAGAGAGGTTCAACATCAAGAAAATGGACAATATCAAGGACAGCTGTAAAGGCAGACTAGTTCCAAGTCCATGAATCAGCTGTCAGGCTGCTAAGGACTCCCAGGATCAGCAGGCAATATGACAGGTTGCTGGCTCAAATCCAAAAAACCCAGAGGTGTACTGTAAATCGGTACAAACTCACTAGCCTTCTCCTCAGAAACCCTATACAGGTTTTCTGTAAGTGGGAACCAACATGGCAGCACTTTAACAATAAGGAGTGACAATGTTTCCATTATGTTTATCTGCATCTATGTTGTGGTAGTACTGTAAATCAGTACAACTCTTATCCATAAAAAGCCCAGAAAGCATGCATGCCTCTTGATTCAGTAATTTAACCAAGTTGAACCACTAACTATAATGAATAAAGCATGAAAATTTCCAAAAGTACAAGGACTGCTGTTTTAGAAACTCGACAAGTCTGTTTTTAAGGTTAATAAGTATTTTATATTAAATTATCATTCAATGGGCAATAGCTTAAAAGCAGCAAAATGACAAAGCAAAGATACATGTCACTTTTTCACATACAATGGCAAGAAAAGAACTGAGAGGAGGAAAAAAACCTCTAGTATTTAAGGAACAATAAATGTAACACAAGGTTACATCAACAAGTAGATACCATCTAATAAAATCATTAACTAAAGACACAAATATTGACTATGCAACATTTTAGAACCTAAGTCCTGAATAAGACACAACTCTATTATGATGTATCTCAATACAAAAGTTTTCTAAAATAAGTAAGCTGTACTTGAGGGGAAGGGTTGTGTATCATTTAGTATTTTATCAATGTGCTATATTTTTACAACGAAAGAAAAAGTAGCCACTGATAACATTTAACTCAACTATGTATCACTATCACTATTTTTGACGATTAACAAATTTCGCCATTTTATGAAGCTTGCAGATGTCTAAAACCCAGGAAAAATCTACAAGGCTGTTTCTAAGAATAAAGCAAGATTTTACCCAAACATTACACAAAAATTCTGATAAATGGCTAATTTAAGCATCATGACTCATTATATTTCTTCAGTATCATGTTCACTGTAGTTAGCTTTATTCGATTTTCTTAAGAGAGGTAAGACCTAATTTTCTTTATTGCAATGTTGTATTTTCTTTGAACCCAAATGTAACTTACATGGGTACTAAACTTAATTGTAATAATATGACTAAAAATTACCGTCCTCTTCAAGGAATCAAGGCAAAGTTATTTCTGCTTCAACTTAAACCTACAACTCCAGATGGCTAATTGCTCTACACTTGGCCCTATTCAAACTGTTAAAAAAAAACAAAAGAAAAGGAAAGGAGGGAGGAGGAAGGTAAGGAGAGAGCGGGGAGAAAAGTAAAAAAAGATTCAAATTCAACCAACATTACACCAAGTCAATTAAAGTATTAAAAACAAAAGCAAACAAGAACATTCTATTTCTGATAATGGCAAATAAGGTAAATCAAACCAATGTTCTGGTTGAGAAAACCTGAAAAGTTGGACTAAATTTAAAAAAGAAAGAAAAGACTGAGTCTAGATATCAGTTATTAAAAATCATGGAGCCAAAATGCAGCAAGATGACTCAGGTATACCCGGTTTCTCGTCCCTAGAAGGACACGCTCATCCTAGAGTAGGGGCTTTGAGAGGCTTAGAAGTAAAGAAAAATAATTAACATCACTGGACTAGTCAGACAAAAAAATACAAAACACTTTTCCCACAAACCATGGGCTGGGATTCCAGTCTTAAGAGTAAAAGTAAATGAGAAATGACACTGAACCTCACAGGAATTAAAATCCAGATTCTAGATTAGGAAAATCTGAGATTTATAGTGCCCAGGGTTCTGGTGTGGCGCTGTGGATTAGTGCATCAGACTGCAAAGTTGTTTGAACTGCAAGGTCGGCGGTTCAAGCTCACCAGCTGCTCTCTGGAACCCCTATAGAGGGTCGCTATGGGTTGGAATCAACTCAACGGCACTCAACAACAACCACAGTTCTGCCAAAAGTAAATGCGTATCGTGTCGTGGAAGATATTTCTCTATTTTTTCATATAATATGCCCTGTATACAATAAAAGAAAATAACCAGAAACCCAACGAAACACCTGACAGAAAAGCATATGAAACAGGACACAAATCAAAGAAATCTGGATAATTACAGACTTTCAAAAAGCTATGAATGAGTACTTTAGCAGAGAGCTTGAAACTAAGAGAATCATATGGATTTTCTAGAATTAAAAAAATTAAAGGAATGAAATTAAGAATTTATTGGCTATGTTAGACAGCATATTTGACACAGCTTAAAAGAGTGAGTAAGCTGGAATGCCACATTTTAATGCAAATAATATGCCTGTTTTACTTGTTGAGTTCCCCCACCACCACCCCTGAAACCTCACAACCCCATCAGGCGTTAGCTCCCTGCTTGTGTTATGCACATGTTAAATACATGGGCAACCCTGTATAGGGTTTCCGAGGAGGAGCTGGTGCGTTTGAACTGCCGACTTTGTAGTTAGCAGTCCAGTGTCTATCCTGCAATGCCACACCAGGACTCTTTCTTAGATCAATGGAATTCCACTCTATTTTTAGTTATTAGTTTCCTTACTTACAAATATCGTTGCTGTTAGGTATCAGTGAGTCAACTCCAACTCACACTGACACAATGCACAATAGAACCAAACACCGCCTAGTCCTGTACCAACCTAACCAATCATCCTTGTGTTTCAGCCTACTGCTGCTGCCACTGTGTCAATCCATCTGGCTAAGGGTCTTCCTCTTCCATGCTGACCCTCCCACTTTATCAAGCATGATGTCCTTCTCCAGGGAATGATTCCTCCTGATAACATGCCCAAAGAACAAGGGAACAAGTCTTGCCAGCCACACTTCTAAGGGACATTCTGGGTATACTTCTTTCAGAAGATTTATTTGACTGTTCTTCTAGAAGTCTATAGTACTTTTAAAATTCTCCAAAAACACCATAATTCAAATGCATTGATTCATCTACAGACTTCCTTATTCATTATCCAACTTTCACATCCATAGAAGGTGATTGAAAATATCACACACCTCAGGGCAGGTGCACTTTAGTTCTCAAACTGACATCTTTAAAAGAGGTATTTTGCTATATATTTACCTAATGAAATATGTCATTTGATTTCTTGACTGCTGCTTCCATGAGTGATTATGGATCCAAGCAAAATGAAGTCTTTGACAACTTCAGTCTTTTCTCCATTTAACACGATGTTTTTTATTGGTCCAGTTGTGAGGATTTTTATTTTCTTTACACTGAGGTGCAATCCATACTAAAGGCTGTATGTAGTCTATGATCTTCATCAGTAAGTATTTTAAGTCCTCTATGCTTTCAGCAAGGAGTCCTGGTTGCAAGGGTAGCGATTCAAGCTCACTAGCTGCTCCTCAGAAACCCTATAAAGGGTAGCCATGGGTAGGAATCGACTGGACGACACTTAACAGGAGTCCTGGTGTGGCGCTGTGGGTTAATGCGCCAAACTGCAAAGCTGTTTGAACTACAAGGGCGGTGGTTCAAGTTCATCAGTCGCTCCTCGGAAACCCTATACAGGGTCATTATGGGTCAGAACCAACTTGACAGCACTTAACAACAACAACACGCTTTCAGCAAGCAAAGTTGTGCCATCTGCATATTGCAGGTTATTGATGAGTTTTCCTCCAATCCTGATGCCATGCTTGTTCTTCTTCATATAATTAAATTGCTCAGATTATTTTGCTCAGTATACAGATGAATAAGAATGGTAAAAAGATACAACCCTGCCGAACTCCAGTCTTGATTGTAAACTACTCCGTATCTTTTCTTCTAATAACCACCTCTTCATCTCTAATATACAGGTTCCTTAGGAGTACAATGATGTGTTCTTAAATACCCATTCTTTACAATGTTTTTCATAGTTTGTTATGATCCACAGTTGAATGCCTTTGCACCTTTAACAGCACACGTAAACATCTTTCTGGTATTCTGTTTTTAGCCAAGATGGATCTGACATTAGCAATGATATCCCTTGTTCCTCATCCTTTTCTGAATCCAGCCTGAATCTCTGACAGCTCTCTGTCAATGTACTGCTGCAAATGTTTTTTAATTACCTTCCACAGTTTTCTACTTGCATGTGATATTAATGATACTGCTCAATAATTTCCACATTTCATTGAGTCACCTTTCTTTGGAATGGGTACAGATACAGATCTCTTCCAAATTTACTGACATAGATGAGTGAATGTCTCCAGCATCCATCAGTTAATTAAAAGATTTTAAATTGTATTCCATCACCATCACTTCCTGTAACCCTATTTTTCACCAATGCCTTCAGTGCAGTTTGGACTTCTTTCTTCAATACCATTAATTCTTGATTATATAGTACCTCTTGAAGTGGTTGAGCATAGATCAGTTCTTTTTGGTACCGTGACTCTGAGTATTCCTTCCAGGTTCCTTTGATGCTTTCTGAAACATTCAATATTTTCCCTATAAAATCCGCCAATATTGCAACTCAAGGCTTGAATTTTTTTCTTCAGTTCTTTCAACTTGAGAAAGGCTGAGCATATTCTTGCTTCTTTTGGTTTTCTAACTCCAATTCCTTGCACATTTCATTACAATACGTTCATTTTGTCTTCTAGAGCTGCCCTTTGAAACTTTCTGTTCAGCTTCATTATTTCTTCCAGTTACTCAAGAACAAGTTTCAGAGTCTCTTCTGATATCCAATTTGATTTTTTTTTCCTTTCTTGTCTTTTTAATGAACTTTTGCTCACTTCATATATGTTCTTGATGTCATCCCACAATTCTTCTTGTTTTCAGTCATTAGTGTCTAATGCATCAAATCTGTTAAGATTGTCTCTAAATTCAGGTGGACTATATTCAAGGTAATATTTTGGCTCTTGAAAACCTGTTTTAGCTTTCTTCAGCTTCAGCCTGAACTTGCATATAAGCAACTGATAAGTCTGTTCCATGGACATTCCTGGCCTGATTTTGGCTAATGATATTGAGTTTCTCCATCGTCTCTTCCCACAGGTGTACTCAATTTGATTCCTGTGTATTCCATGCGGTAAGGTCCACGTGTATAGTTGACTTTTATGTTGCTGAAAAAGTTATTTGCAATAAATCTTTTCCTTTCCCCAAAATATTCTATCATGAGATCTCCAGCATTGTTCCTATCATCAAGGTCATATATTTCAACTACAGATCCATGTGTATCCAACTTTTGCATTCCAATCACCAGTAATTATCAATGCATCTTGATCAAAAGTTTAATCAATTTCAGAATGAGGAAGTTCGTAGAATTCTTCAATTTCATCATAACTGGCATCTCTTATAGGCATATGGGTATTATTCTATCACAGACAGCATTGTATTTCAAGGATTATCTTGAGATACTCTTTCTGACAATGAATACAACACCATTTCTCTTCAATATGTTGTTCCCAGCATAGTAAAACATAAAATTGTCTGATTTAAAATGGCTAATACCAATTCATTTCAGCTCACCGATACCTTTGTTTGTTAGTTTGTTAAGTGCCGTCGAGTCGGTTCCGACCCATAGCGACCCTGTACAGGGTTTCCGAGGGTGTAAATCCTTATGGGAGTAGAAAGCCTCATCTTTCTCCCGCGGAGCGGCTGGTAGTTTCGAACCACTGATACCTAGAATATCAATTTTTATGTGTTATGTTTCCCTTTTGACAGTTTCCAATTTTTTTGAATTCATACCTGGTACATTCCATTTTCTGATTATTATTGGATGTTTGCAACTGTTTTTTCTAATTTTGAGTTGTACATCAGTAAATGAAGGCCTCAAAAGTTTTGCTCCTTTCACGTCATTATGGTCAACTCTACTTTAGCAGCTCTTCCCCAGTCATATTTTGAGTGCCTTCCAATCTAAGTGGCTTCTCTTCCTGCACTATCTGACAATGAGAATTTCACTACTATTTTCATAAAGTTTTCAGTGGCTACCTATTCAGAAGTGTTCTACCTTTTCTTCTTCCCAGTATGTGTTAGTCTGGAAGCTCTCCTAAAGCCTGTTTACCAAGGTGACCTTGCCGGTATTTAAAATACCAGCAACATAGCTTCCAGCATCACTGCAACACACAAGCCCCCACAATACAACTGACAGACAAATGGTGGTTATTTATGTATACTGGTACTACAGTCCTGGTGTGGAGTGGTGGGTTAATGTGCTGGACTGCAAAGTCAGTTTGAACCACAAGGTCAGAGTTTCAAGCTCACCAGCTGCTCATTGTAAACCCTATACAGGGTCACTATGGATTAGAATCAACTCAACAGCACTTAACACTAACAACAACATATGCGTATAAAATCACAAATGGATGATGAATCTTATCAAGTCTTCTTTCAGCATTAATTTAGATGATCATTAAACTTTTCCCACACACTAAATGGGCATAAAACAACAGATATTTATTCTAACAATTCTGGTGCCTATTCTGGAGCCTATAATTGTCTTTCTGAAGAAGGCTATAGAGAGGATCCATCCTTGTCTATTTTTAGCTTCTTACGGGTACTGGCCTTCTTGGTGTTCCTTCACTTGTAAATATATCACTTCTGTCTCTGTCTCTACTGGCATATAGCAATCACCCTGTTATGTCTGTGTCTAACGTTTCCTCTCTTAAAAGAACAAAAGTCATTAAGCCCCATCCAAATACCATATGATCCTTACCCAGTACCACAAGGGTAGAGCAAGGGTGTTACTTTAGGAGGCATGATCTCCTATCACTGGCTCCTAGATTAAAGGTAGCTATGCAGAGGTTTTGCCTATGAGGAGAAGAGCAGGCCACACCTACAGTATCCCACAGCTCCAGCTGAAGATTCAGTTTATTTGGAATAGAACATGGGGAAGTTCATTTCTAAGGGAACTGTCAAAAACAAATGGAGAGTATGAGTGTGAACAATTAAGAGGAAGCTTGTAGTTCCATAACAGTAGCAAGAAAGCCACAAAACTAGCTACAATTTTAACAGAGTGAACTAAGGGAAAAGAAAGCTAATAAATGTCCTCTTGGAGTAGGCACAAGTCTCAAAAGACTTGTGGCTTTCACTGGATCAGATTAAGCTGCTTAGGAAGAAAGGCTTTATCTACTTCCAAAAAAATCAGTCATTGAAAACTCTATGGAGTATAGCTATCTCTATGCCAACATACATGAGGTTACCATTAGTGGAATAGACTCAATAGCAACTGGTTTTTACTTGGTTTGGTTTTACAATTATATATGCCCCAGGATGTTGATTAAATCAGCAACGTGATCATCTAACAACTAGTAGAGGCTGGAACTGGATGTAACGGCAGAAGAGGCAGACAAGCCAAAAATTTATTGACAAGTTCAGGAAAAGACACAATCCATCTCTTTTTCAGTGGCCCTCCACTTTACCAAGCATGATGTCCTTCTTCAGTAGTCCCCCTTCTGACAACATGAGAGACAAAGTCTTGCCATCCTGGCTTCTAAGGAGCATTCTGGCTGTACTTCTTCCAATAGATGTTTGTTCGTCTGGCAGTCTATGGTACTTTCAATATTCCTCTCCAATAGCACAACTCAAACATCATCATTTTTTCTATGGTTTTCCTTACTCACTGTCCAACTTTCACATGTGTATGAGACAACTGAAAATACCATGGCTTGGATCAGGTGCACCTTAGTCCTCAAACTATTATCTTCATTCTTTATTATCATTTTAAAAGAGGTCTTATGCAGCAGATTTGCCTAATGCAATACATCGTTTGAATTCTTGACTGCTGCTTACATGAGTGTTGATTGTAAATTCAAGCAAAATTATGTCTGAAAACTTCAACATTTCCTGTTTATTATGATGCTATTTATTAGTCTAGCTGTGAGGATTTTTGTTTCCTTTACATTGAGGTACAATCCATATTGAAGGCTTCCACCTTCATCAGTAAGTATTTTAAGTCCTTTTCATTTCCAAAAAGTAAGGTTGTATCATTTGCATATCACAGGTTCCTCCAATCCTGATAGCACGTTCTTCATATAATCCAGTTTCTCAGATTATTTGCTCAGTAGACAGATTGAAATTCTGTTGTTGTTTAGTGCCGTAGAGTCACTTCCAACCCACAGCCACCTGTATAGGGTTTCCAAGACACAACTGGTGAGACTGAACAATCCGGCCCTGCAGTTCAAACCAGCTTTGCAGTCCAGCACATTAACCCACAGCACCACACCAGGACTCCACAGATTGAGTAAGTATGGTCAAAGGATGCACATACCTTTTCTGATTTTAAACAATTTATTTTCCCCTTGTCCTGTCAGAACTACCACCTCTTGGCCTAGGTGCAGGTTTCTCATGAATACAATTAAGTGTTCTGGATACCCATTCTTCACAATGTTATTCACAGCTTGTCATGATCTACACCAGGGGTGGGCAAGCTTTTTTCACTCAAAATCTGTAACATAATTTGCAAGGCATACAAATTGTCAACTTAAAAATTAGCCTGCTTTTTTCTATTATTCTTTTATTTAATAAATGCTGTTTACCTAAAAAAAATATATATATAGCCTGCTATATTTGATGAATTTAATTAACTCGCCTCTAATGCAATGGCTATAGAGTCCTGGTGTGGCACTGTGGGCTAATGCGTCAGATTGCTAAAATGTTTGAACTGCAAGGCTGGTGGTTCAAGCTCACTTGCTGCTCCTTGGGTTAGAATTGACTCGACAACACTTAACAACAAAATGCAATGGCTAGAACTGCAGTTGCCTTAGCAGGACCAGACCAAATGATTACACAGCCCATAGCCCCGGCATTCTCCATCCTTGATCTACACAGTTGAAAGCCTTTGCATATTCAATAAAGCACAAGTTAACACCTTCTTGGTATTCCCTGCTTTCAGCCAAGACCCATCTAACATCAGCAATGATAGATCTCTTGTTCTACATCCTCTTATGAATCTGATTTGAATTTCTGGCAGTTCCCTGTTGATATACTGTTGCAACCATTTTTGATTTACACTCAACAAAATTTTACTTACATGTAATATGACACTGATGATTTCTGCATTCTGTTGGTTTACCTCTCTTTGGAATGGGCACAAACGAGGCTTGAATTTGTCAGTTCTTTCAGCTTGAGAAATGCTGCAAACCCTTTTGGTTTTCTAACTGCAGGTCTTTGAACATTTCATTATAAAACTTGACTCACAGTCACTGTGTATAGCGCTTCCGAGGCACTGAATTTTCATAGGAGCAGAAAGCCTTGTCTTTCTCCCGTGGAACAGCAAGTGGACGTGAACCAAGGACCTTGTGGTTAGCAGTCCAGTGCTTAGCATCGTATGGAAAATTTTGTTAAGAATTTGATATTAGCCTAGACCTCAAGATTGTTTTTTCCTTGGAATAAAAAGTATCTGTTTTTTGGAAGGCACTTAATGAATCTAAGACAAGCGTATTACTGAGAGAGCTTATCTGCAGCCATCCATTGATCAAAAGACATGTTTAAACACATTTTATTTAAAATAAATTCATACAGGTTTAAACTGGGACCCTAGTAACAATACTTCTTGACTTATCCTTGTATGTCACAACTCCAAGTGAGGAGACACAGCTAAAAACATCCATTAATAATTGGAACGTGAAATGTATGAAACAAGAATCTAGGAAAACTGGAAGTTGTCAACAATGAAATGGAATGCATCAAGATAAATACCCTACACATTAGTGAACTGAAATGAACTGGTATTGACCATTTTGGATTAGACAATCATATGATTTACTATGATGGGAACATCAAATTGAAGAGGAATGGTGTTGCATTCATCATTATAAAGAACATTTCACAAGATTTATCTTGAAATACAATGCTGTCTGTGACAGAATGATATCTATATGCCTACAGGGAAGGTCAGCTAATATTACTGTTAATTGTACATAAACTTGTACAATAATCACTAAAACCAATGTAAAGTTTCTATGAAATTCTAAAGTTGACAATTCATCAAGAAGCAATAAAAGACTTTAAAATATATTAGTTATCCCATTTGGAAAACATAATGACAATACATATTAAATGACAAAAATATTCACCCTTTTAGCTCAGTAAACCAAACTCCAGAAATTATACTATAGTAACTCAAAGGAAGAAATATGATTATATGCAAAATAAATTTAACAATGTTATATAGTGAAAAGAACCAAGACATTCTAACAACCTTAAATGTTGTTGTTATGTGCCGTGGAGTCGGTTCCGACTCATAGCGACCCTGTATAGGGTTTCCGAGGCTGTAAATCTTTACCGGATCAGAAAGCCTCATCTTTCTCCCACGCAACAACTGGTAGTTTCGAACTGCTGATCGTGACATTAGCAGCCCAATTTGTAACCAGTACGCTACCAGAGATCCTTAAAAACCTTAATTAGGAGTTGGTATATCTATAATATATATAGCGCTGTAGGATAAGCACCAGACTGCTAACCGCAAGGTCAGCGGTTCAAAACTTCCAGCTGCTTAGAAACTCTGCACAGGGTCACTATGAGTCAAAACCAATTGGAAAACAACAATAACATACATATCAATTAAATGAATTAGAATATACTTTAAAATATTTTTTAAAACTGTACAATATAGGAAAATGTATAGATTAGGAAATATACTTTAAAAGTTAACTCTTTAATGACTCCTTAATATTTTCCTCTGATTTTCTTCTCAAAATAACTCATCAAAACAAGCAAGCAAACAACAACAGAAAAGGAACATATATTCTGGTATAGTTATGTTTGATCATTTTATTTTCAAAACATAAAGTGAGACAATGAACACGTTTATAGTGCTTCAAAATTATTTGACAATATGCATGTGTTACCTAAAATACTAAGTTTAGATAATTTTTAATACATCTAGGAAGTTATCTGTAAAGTATTACAAAAGATATGGTCTCTATTCTAAATTCAAAAGCAAAGGAATATAACCAAATAAAACAAATGCAATTAAGGAAGACATTGACATTGCTGTTGTTGTTAAGTGCCATTACGTCCTTTCCCACTTACAGCAACCCTGTATAGTGTTTCCAAGGACTAACTGGCAGGTCTGAACCACAGATCTTATAGTTAGCAGTTCATTGCTTATCCTACAGCACCACACACAGAACCCCACATAGACACAGACAACAGATTTAAATAAAAATGTACACCATTACTCAGCTAATTCTAATGATTTTTACTTGAGTTCAGAAAGAAAGACTAGGAAAAAAGAAAAAACTTATCAAAATACAGTATCAAGGAAAGGTTGAGGTTTAATTCATATAAATAAAGCAAAGATTATACATTATACAAATAAACTAAAAACTGGAAACCCAAATTATCTCAAACTTTTCAATTAAATATAGCAAAATACCAAGATGTATTGTTGTTGTTAAATGTTGTCATCGAGTCAGTTCTGACTCATAGCAACCCAGTATAAGGTTTCCATGAGAGACTGGTGGGTTATAACTGCTGACCTTATGGTTAGCAATCCAGTGCTTATCCTACAGAGTCACACCAGGACTCCACTAATATTTATACTGTAGTAAAACTCTTGGTTTAAGATAATGGACACTAAACCTTGTAAGTCTACACATTTTAAATAATGGTGGTGGTGGTGGTGGTGGCTATACACTGTAGAGTCGGCTGCGACTCATAACGACCATGCACAGGATTTCCAGGGCTGTAAGGAGCTCTGGTAGCATAGTGGTTACAAATCGGGCTGCGAACCTCAAGGTCAGCAGTTCGAAACTACCAGCTGCTCCACGGGAGAAAGATGAGGCTTTCTGCTCCCGTTAAGATTTACAGCCTTGGAAACCCTGTTCAGGGTCGCTGTGGGTTGGAACCGACTTGACAGCACTTAACAACAACAAAAGAATCTTTATGGGAAGGAGCTCTGGTAGTGTAGTGGTTACGAATCAGACTGCAAACCTCAGAGACAGCAGTTCGAAACTACCAGCTGCTCCACAGGAGAACGATAAGGCTTTCTGCTCCCATAAATATTTACAGCCTCGGAAACCTGCACAGGGTCACTATGAGTCAGAACCGACTCAACGGCACATAATAACAACGACAACAAATCTTTACAGGAGCAGAATGCTTCATCTTCCTCCCATCGAATGGCTAGTGGATTTGAACTGCTGACCTTGAGGTTAACAGACCAGCTCATAATCCACTATGGTACCATTTAATGATTGTTGTTGTTGTTGTTAAGTGCCATCGAGTCGGGTCCGACCCATAGCGACCCTGTACAGGGTTTCCGAGGGTGTAAATCTTTACGGGAGTAGAAAGCCTCATCTTTCTCCCGCGGAGCGGCTGGTAGTTTCGAACCGCTGACCTTAAGGTTCGCAGCCCGATTCGTAACTACTACGCTACCAGAGCTCCTTACTCTGTGGCAATTAGATTATGATTTGATTTTTTTTAAACACAATTTTGGGTTTTTTCCATAACAAAGTCATGAGGTAGATAATCAATCCCATTTAAAACGTGATCCAGCGACCCTGTGCAGGGTTGCCCAGGAGCAGCTGGTGAGCTTGAACCACCAACCCTGCAGTTCAAACGGTTTTGCAGTATGGCTCATTAACCCACAGCGCCACACCAGGACTCCAGAAGATGACATAGAACAAGGGATATCATTGCTGATATCAGATGGATCTTGACTGAAAACAGAGAATACCAGAAAGATGGTTACCTGTATTTTATTGACTATGTAAAGGCATTCAACTGTATGGATCATAAAAGATTATGCATTACATTGCAAAGAATGGAAATTCTAGAAAGAAAAAAAAAAGTGATACAACTGAGGCTTTTCGAGGTTAAATAACTTGTTCAAAGTCACACAACTCAGAAATGATGGGAAAAGGATGCAAACCCAGGCCAATCTACTTTAAGCCCATATTCCTAACACTCCTATGCTGTACTGCCTTCATACCTAGTAGTAAACACACATTAAGTACCTAGTATATATAAAGCACTCTCCTGGGTATAAATAACACACAAAAAACACAACTCGGGGCACTTTACAGTTTTCAATATATAGTTCTTTAAAGTATATTACTTCATAGCAAAGTAAAGCATAAACAACACTACTAATCCAAATCTAAGTGTTTCATGCTTACACGTTATCACCATGTCTCATAAATTTGATCAATGCTCAAACCACAGAAAATTATAGAAACTAAAAGGATGAAAGTGGCAATTAGAATATCATTTGAAATCTGCCTGGTAGACAAACTCTACTAGAATTCTTTTACAGCTCAGAGTCAATCCTCTGTGCTCTGACTTTATCCAGATAAAAGCACTTGTCATTAGAGAGGGAAGGAATACTCCCTAATTCATTCTATGAGGCAAGCATAACCCTGATAACAAAATCAGACAAAGATAACCATAAGAAAGCAACAGGACTCTATCTCTTATGAATATAGATGCAAAAATCCTTGACAAAATAGTCAACAGAATCCAACTGCATATTAAGAGTCATACACCATGACCAAGTGGGATTTATTCCAAGAATAAAGGAATGGTTCAACAATAGAAAATCAATCTCCATAATATACCACATCAATAGAACAAAAGAAAAGAACTACATGATCATCTCTTTGGATGCAGAAAAAAAACATTTTTAAAAAATAAAAAAAAATCAATACCATTTCTTGATGAAAACCCTAAGGAATATTTGAACAAAAGGGAAAGCCCTCAATATTATTCAGGACATATACAAAAGCCATCAGCAAACATTGTACTTAACAGAGACAGACTGTGAGTTTTTCTCTTGAAATCAGAACCAAGACAAGGGCATTTGCTCTGACCACTTCTATATTCGATATTGTATTAGAAGTCCTAGCCAGAGCAATACAACAAGAAAAAGCAGCACTGAACTGCAAGGTCGAGGGTTCAAATTCGTCAGCTATTCCTTGGAACCCCCATATAAGGTCACTATGAGTCAGAACCAACTCAAACAAGAGATTAAAGAAGTGTGTGCTGGTGGTGACAGTGCTTGTGTGCCGCCGAGTTAGCTCCAACTCATACTGACCCTATATAGGGTTTCCAAGGCTGTAAATCTCCCAAGGAAGCAAAAAACTTCATCTTTTTCCCAAGTATTCACTGGTAGATTCCAACTGCTGACCTCCAGTCAAACTAATATGTCACAACACTACCAGGACGCCTATTCATGGGTGATATGATATATATATATGTGTGTATGTGTTGTTGTTGTTGTTGTTAAGTGACATCAAGTTGGTTCTGACTCATAACAATCCTGTACAGGGTTTCTGAGGAGTGACCGGTGGGTGAGATTTAACCACCAACCGTGCAGTTAGCTTGTGGTTAGAAGTACAGTGTTTACCCTACAGTGCCATACTAGGACTCCAAGGTCAGTAGTTCAAACTCCCCAGCTGCTCCTCATATGGCATATATATGAAGCTCTGTAGTGTAGTGGTTACAAATCAGGCTGCTAACCTCAAGGTTGAAAGTTCCAAACTACCAGCTGTTCCGTGGGAGAAAGATGAGGCGTTCTGCTCCCGTAAAGATTTACAGCCTCGGAAACCCTGTGCAGGGTCACTATGAGTCAGAACCAACTCCATGGTACTTAACAACAACACATATATGTGAGTGTGTGTGTGTCCTGGTGTGGCATTCTGGGTTAATGCACCAGACTGCAAAACCGTTAGAACTGCAAGGTCAGCAGTTCAAGCTCACCAGCTGCTCCTCAGAAACCCTATACAGGGTCGCTATGGGTCAGAACTGACTCAATGGCACTTCATAACAACAACAAACACATACATACATACATATACATATATATAAAATCCCAAAGGAGTTCTGGTAGCGTAGTGGTTACGAATCAGGCTGCAAACAAGGTCAGCAGTTCAAAACTACCAGCTGTTCCGCGGGAGAATGAGGCGTTCTGCTCCCGTAAAGATTTATAGCCTCAGAAACCCTGTACAGGGTCGCTATGAGTTGGAATCAACTCCACTGCACACAGCTATATATAATCCCAAAGAGTCCACAAGAAAACTGCCACCACTAATCAGAAAATTTAGTAAACTTAAAAGGCACAAGGTCAACAAACAAAAATCAGTTAGGCTTCTATACAACAGCAATGAGAAATCATAAAGAAAAAATAAGCAAACAATTCCATTTACAATAGTTTTTAAGAAAACAAAATACCTAGAAATAAATGTAACCAGGGACACGAAGAACTTATTATAAACATTAATGAAAGAGATTAAAGACAACTTGAATAAATGGAAAGATGTCAATGTTCACAGATGGGAAGACTTAATGTCAAAGCAATCTACAGATTCAACGCAAGTTCAATAAAAATTCCAACAGCCTTCTTCACAGAAATAGAAAACCAACCTCAACTTTATAAGTCAATTCAATGGGGAAAGAAAAGTCTCTTCACTAAATGATGCTGGGAAAATTAGATTTCCAAATGTAGAAAAATAAAACAGGATCCATGACTTACATCTAACACAAAAAACAAATTCAAAATGGTTTAACGACCTACATTTGCAAACTAAAACCATGAAATTCTTAGAAAAACAAGCAGGGGTAACACTGTCAGGCCTGTCTTTCAGCAAGAGACACTTAATCAAACAGCAAAAGCACCAACAGCAAAACACACAATAAATACATGAGATACCATACAAATTAAAAACATTTTCTTCAAAAGACTTTACCAAAAGAGTGAAGTGAAAAACAACAACAAACTCTTATCCATGCTGTTGGTGTAAAGTGCCATCAAGTCAGTTCAGACTCAAGAAACCCTGTTGTAGGGTTTCCATGCCTGTAAATCTCTGCAGGAGCAGAAAGCCTCATCTTTCTCCCTGCTGATCAGCTGGTGGGCTCGAACTGATGGACCTTGTGATTTTTCGGTCCAGTGCTTATCCTAAAATATAATTTATCTAAGAATTACTAAAAGAAGCATCCTTCTGAATATGAAATAGGTACACATTAATCACTTAGTTCTTAATAAACTTTTAACAGTATTCAACAAAATAGTTTTATGATGCCAACTCTGTAGAGCATATCCTACTATGTGCCCTAAGAATAAAAACATGAGCAGAGTTTCTGAATTTAAAACCTTCCTATGTGGCTGTTGTTCACTGCTGTCAATTCGGTTCCAACTCATAGTGACTCTGTACAAGATTTCTGAAGAGCAACAGGTGCATCTGAACCACCCACCCTGTTGTGCAAACTGACCATGTAGTCCAGTGCATTATCATATGGAAATAGGCTATAATAAAATGTGGAGTCCTGGTGTGTCACTGTAGGATAAGCATGGACTGCTAACCTCAAGGTGGGTGGTTCAAACCCTCCAGTTGCTCCTCGAAAGCCCTGTTGTTGTTGTTAAGTACCATGGAGTCAGTTCTGACTCATAGTGACCCTGCACAGGGTTTCCGAGGCTGTAAATCTTTACAGGAGCAGAACGCCTCATCTTTCTCCCGCAGAACTGCTGGTAGTTTTTTGAACTGCCTACCTTGAGGTTAGCAGCCCGATTCCAGGGTTGCTATGAGTTGGAAACCCCAACAAAATAAAAGGTTGGATGATGATGATGATATGAAAATAAAACATTCCTGGGGATCACCAAACCAGGAAGAATAAACACAGGGGTCCAGGCTAAGGTGTACATTCCAAAAATATTTTCTGAGGAGTAATCTTATTTAAAGGAGGTCTGGTAGCGTTGTGGTTACGAATAGGGCTGCAAACCGCAAGCTCAGCAGTTGGAAACTACCAGCTGTTCCGCAGGAGAAAGATGAGGTGTGTTCTGCTCCCGTAAAAATTTACAATCTCGGAAACCCCTGTATAGGGTTGCTATGAATTGGAACCGACTCCACAGCACACAGCCACCACCATTCTTATCTTGTTAGGAGTCCTAATGTGGTGCTGTGGGTTAATGCACCAGACTGCAAAGTCATCTGAACATGCAAGGTAGGCAGTTCAAACTCATACAGGTACACTATGGGTCGGAATCGACTTGACGGCACTTAACAAACAAGCTTATCCAATTAGCTCACATCAGAGCATCACACTGCTATTTATGTAACTTACAGTTTTGAATACTTCGATAGCACTGTACACTATATTAAAAAAAATCACCTAGCACAATACTTTTCATGCTCATAAATACACTTAGATAACCTCTAAGAATAATGAAATGACTATCTTCTCTAACATACCAAAACAAAACATTGAAAAGTTCACATTGTTTCTTCAAGAAATACTTATCTTTAAATAAGTGTTTTTGCTAAGTGCCGTCAAGTTGTTCCAACTAATAGTGACCCTGTATAGGGCTTCCGAGGAGCAGCTGGTGGGTTTGAACTGCCGACACTGCAGCTCAAAGTGACCTTGCAGTCCAGCACATTGTCCTGCAGTGCCACACCAGGACTCCAATAAATAAAGGTCCTGGTGTGTCGCTGTGGGCTAATGTGTCAGGATGCACAGTCATTTGAACTACAAAGTCAGTGGTTCTAGCTCACCAGCTGTTCCTTGGAAACCGTATACAGGGTCACTACGCGTTGGAATCGACTCAATGGCACTTAACAACAACAGCAATGAATTCTTAGTATGGTATATAAGTTATGTTAGAGAGTCCTGGTGTGAAGATGTAGAATAAGCACTGGACTGCAAACTACAACATTGGCAGTTCAAACCCACCAGCCGCTCCTCAGAAACCTATACAGGGTCACTATGAGTTAGAACCAACTCAGTGGCACATAACAAAAACATTACAAAAATGACATTATTTTTTAGTTGGATGACCTCTAAGAGCCTCTTACTTCAACCTCCTCACAATTTAGAAACTGCAACAGAAAAAAACATGAACCTTAAAGTCAGAAACCTGGATTCTGGTCTGAACTTTCTTACAGTGAAAGCCTGAGCAAATTACCTATATTTCCTTATCTGTAGAACAAAGAGTTTTGGACTAGATTACTTCCAAGGTCCCTTTCAGTTCTGTAATTCTCGTTTTAAAAAATTAAAGCAGAGATAAGCAACTTACCCAATGTCACACAGCTAGTTAATGACAAAGCAGAGACTAGGCTTTGGTGACAACTTCTGGTGTGGTGCTGTAGGATGAGCATTAGACTCTGTATGTTATTAGATAACCACATGTCATTAGACAACCACAAGGTTGGCAGTTCAGACCCACCAGCCCCTCCTCAGAAACTTTACACAGGATCACTGAGTTGAAAGTGACTCAATAGCACTTAACAACATAATCATACTACTCCTCTAACTTATTCTAAGATTCTTGGACATTACTAAAAAACATAAGTTTAATCTATGAAACTAATGACTTATTTGTATGGCTCTTTTATAGAAGAAAAAAAAAAGCATCAGCAGCAACCTTGGTGATGCAGTGGTGAACTCCTAGCTGCCAACTGAAAGGTCAGCAGTTCGAACCCACCAGCATCTCCATAAAAGAAAGATGTGACAGCTGTAAAGATGTACAGCCTATGGGGCAGTTCTACTCTGCTATAGTCTCTGTGAGTTGGAAATGACTCAAAGGTTGCAATGAGTTTGGTTTTTGCTTCAACAGAAAATGAACAAATATATAAAATTCCAAACTGGGTTTCACTTAGTACACTTAATAAATTGACTTCAAGAAAGTTATGAGAATTTATTCCTAACTTCCTGCTACCAAAAAATCTAACCTTTCAATCCAACACACAAAAGAGATTTTGTTACATATAAAAATACAATATAGCTTGCTACAAGTAATGGTAAATACTATAGGTATAATTTTCTAAGATACTTAAAATTCTTCATTTTAAGCCCTAGTTAGGATAAACACGGGACCACAAGGTTGGTAGTTCAAACTCACCAACTGCTCATCGGAACCACTATTATACAAGGTCACTATGAGTCAGAACCGACAACAACATACTTAATATATTTTTTTTAATTCGAGAGATAAATTTAAATAAACACTTCTTCATGTTTCCTTTTCAGATTCTCTAGCTTCAAAGAGATAAGATCTTAAGCATATTACTACTGAAATTGTATAAACATAAATAAAAGACTATATAAACTATGTTTATAGTTTTTCTTTCAAAACTTATAATCACCTCCCCAGCATATTCTAAAATTTTACTCTCAAATACATTACAACTCTACTAAACTATTATAAGCAACATGTGATTCCCTAAAATGTCTTCAAAACTTAATATATCTCACAGGAAATTTAGCAAGATTTCAGAAAGACTTGCCATGTTGACTCCAGAAAATATGGGGAAATTCTCAAAAGAAAAACACACCAAAAAAAATGTAATAGTAACAGTCAACCAATTCCATACTACTGACTTATAAAATATTCAAAACTGCTAATGGATACATAAATACAACTTAATTGTACTTAGGGGTTTTCAAAGAATCACACAGAATATTTACATTTTTAAAGTTAGATAGGATCTTAAATCACTTAATCCAATAGCCCCAATGTAAGAATCTACAGAATTCATCTGCACCCTCCACAATAATGGTCCTGAATTCTGCTTCAAAATTCTTATAGTTACTTTTGGCAGTTCTTTCCTTTGCTGGACACATCTAATTATTACATTGTTCATAAATTCTTGCCAAAAAGTTCTCAATCTATGTCTTTCTAATTTCATCTGCTGGTCCACCTGCTATAATAGCTGAATAATCTATTCTCTCCACTTGTTTCTTTGAAATACCTGGAGTTGGCCAACTTGTTGCCCACCCTTCAAGCAATCTCTTTAGGCAAGTATAGTACAGACTTCCTGTAGGTACAGGTGACACTTAATTTGATTTACACTTACCGCGCAAAAACAATAGTGGGCACCAAATTGTATTAGTAGCCACTGCAAGTTTCACCACCAAATGCTCACAGTTCAAAAAACTAAAGCAGGAAAAAAAAAATGTGTTTCACTTAAAAGTACCCTGGGTAAAATTACCTATTGTAATAACTCCTAACTCTAATATGTTAATGTTCTATGTGACAAGATGGGAAGCATACATAAAGCACTGACTCAACCAAAGAGCAGAACATTGGATTTCTCTTTCTATAAGGGCTTCCAATTGGTTCTAACCAGTTCAGTCATAGCAGATTGAAGCAAAATTAGAATTCACTTAAAATGTGGTATGCTAGCAAAATAACATGAACGGGGAAAAATTATGTGTCAAAGCCCTGGAATGGGAGGCTTAGAAGAGGCATAGTGAGCTCTTTCAGGAAGATGTGGGGAAATGGGTTATTGCCAGGACTATGGAGAGCAACACATTCAAAGTTGCTGGGTTAGCCACCATCTTGAGCCTGGCACTGCTATTTCGGACACTGTCAGCCAAAAGATTTGGTTGCTATGCAATGTGTACAGTGACCTGGTTTCTAAGAGGGAGATTAAGTTTCTAATAGGTTGTGGCCCTGTAAATTATCCCTTTCTGGTACACTCAAACTTTGCAAACTCTTGTACATTCCGGTTTTGCTTCATTGGCTATGACTGAAAGGAGAGGGGGAGATGACCTGCTAGAAGACTTTCTTTGTGTTTGACTTCTGGTCCTAGGTTTGTAGGTTTGTAGTTCTGTTGAAATGATTGTTAGGACACAATCTTGCAAAGGGACTAGTCAATTTTGCCATCCTGCTGGGCTTAAAGGAACTAATCCCAGAGGCTGAAGGGATCCTCACTAACATCAAAAAGAACCAGAAGTGAAACATATCCTTTGGACCTGTGGTCCCTGTGCTGGGAACCTCCTGGACCCACGAGAGAGGAAACTGTAACACTGAAGACAAGTGACCATGAGAGGCAGCGCAGCAAGAGCAGCAGTAGTATGAGACAGGGTGATCCAGGAGACTAGCAGAGACAGCTTAAGTGGGGCTTCTGACCCACACAGCAATGGAGTTTAACACCTTCAGGCAGGAGGCTTGCTGACATAATGAGGTGTCTCTAGCATGTGCCAGCAGAGCTAAAGAGCTGTAACACTTGTTCAAGCAGGGCAGAGGCCTGGCCCAAGAGGGGGCTAGTGGCAGAGGTAAAAGTGAAGGTCTACCCAAAGGCGCGGCTGAGGAGCCGAGAGCTGTCTTGATTAGAAACTGTTCTGACTGATTAACTATATGCTGTCTCCAGAGCTGTTCCAGTTACTTCTAAATTAATCCTGATCCTGAATTGTAATCAGGATTTGGATTTATAATTCTCCAATAAACTCCATAATCCTGAGTGGAGATGGTTACATGCTGTGGAGTCGATTCTGACTCATAGCGACCCTGTATAGGGTTTCCAAGGCTGTAAATCTTTATGGGAGCAGAAAGCCTCATGTTTCTCCAGCAGAACTGCTCGTAGTTTCCAACTGCTGACCTTGAGATTAGCAGCCCAACTCATAACCACTATGCTACCAGAGCTTCTTCCGAGTATGATCTATGAATTCTGTGTGCCCAATGCAATAAATTATCAAACCCAGCAGAGACGTAGAGTGTTGTGGGTAGGATGACTGATGTGAAAAATGGTTAGAAGATTGGAGAACAACCGTATGTCTGACCTCTACCTCATGGGAATCAATCAGCTTTGGTCTGATCCCAATAGTGATTATCCTTCCCTTGTAATATTAGAGGAGCCCTGGAGCTACTACATTATACAATGGTACCTGACAACAGCATGACTAAACTGCAAATTAACTGAATCGGCCACTTTTTTCATTGGAATACCATTTTTATGTGAAATAACAAAAAAACATTTGGGTATTCAGGCTTGGGTATGCAGCAGACATTTCTCAAAAATGAATGAAGTTAACCTGTTATTTTAAGGAACTTAACAGAAGTTCTGATTGCCAATGGTAAACTGGGCTTTCAAACAAAAGGTGGAATTTTTAAAAATTTGTATTTGTCACTCTGAGTTTGATAAATTTTCAAGTGATATTTTAAAATGCAATTTAAAATACAGTAAATCGTGTCAACTTTTCAAAGAACTGAATAACTGAGTAAACCAGTAGTCACCAAATGAGCAATGCATCTAATCAAAGTGCAAAATAGACCAGTGGGTTTGGGGTTTTTTGTTTTGTTTTTTTTTTTTAATGTTAGATGTAGAGTCAATCCTGTGATATTTTCCAGTAAAGGATAATGCTTTTTTCTAGGACTGTATCAGCAATCTTGTTTCATCAGATTCAGCCTTCTTACTCCTCCAGAGTTTTCTAACGTTACAGACAGTAAGAAAGTTTCATTGATAAGGTTTAAAAGAAAAAATCCTGTCACTTGTGGCACAGTGGTTAAGCATTCAGCTGCTAACAACAAGGTTGGCAGTTGGAACCCACCAGTCATTCCAGGGAGAAAGATGTGGCAGTTTGCTTCCATAAAAATTACAGCCTTAGTAACCCTATGGGGCAGCTCTACTCTGTCTTATATGGTTGCTGTGTCAGAATCAACTCAATGGATTTGGTTTGGGTTTTTTAGTAATATGTACAATTTCTGAAAAAATTCCAGACCTTTAAACTTTGCTCACTTCAATCCACCTAATTACTAACCACCTGGCAGGGAGAGGGTGGTGGCACTGATATAAGGTAGGCCATGTGTGGAGGCATGCGTGCAAGAGTTCTCTATCTCCACCGGGACAGCTTCCAAAAGCCAGGAGGATGGGTGTATCATGTAAATGTCCCCCTGAGTCCCTCATCTATGGTGCACAGCACAGCATGTGTAGTTGTTTTCCTTCTCCGCCCAAACAGCTTTTAGGCCAAGGGTACCACTTCTCTGTTGTATGTGCTCTGCTGCTCTTTGTAAGTAGTCAAAGCAACTTTCACTTTGTTAACCTATGCAGGCGCTGATCAAAGGGATTATAATATCCATGAAGAAATTATAGCTAGTGATTGGTTCCATTTTGCTAATGGCCTCCTGATGATTTAGAAATCTGGGACAAACTTACACTACTCCTTACCCCTTTAACTTTAAGATTATTAGCAGACAAAACAGGATGGAGACCACAAATTTAAAAGATCCAACAGAACTCATTTAGAGCTATACTGTTGAGCATCACTCAAAGAACTTCAAACTCTATTACTATATAAATTCCGAAATACTACTAAATTCCTAAACTTTACAGTATTTGAAGCTTTACTTTATTTGTAATAAAATTCTATGAATACAATAACGTATGTAGGGTAAGAAGGGGTGGAAGAAAGCCAAAATACAGAGCATTAAAAATCATCAGATCATACATAATCTTAGATTTTATTTCAAATATTTTCAAACTTCAAAATAAATTAGTAACCCATACAGATTGCTGCAGCACATCTTAAAAAATAACCCATATATGTGCTTTAAAAACTACATCACATCTAAAATTTACATATGTATATATCTGCATGTGTATATTTCTTTGAAATTTTTATTTTTCTATTATGACATTTTAAGTTAAATTAGACTCAATATTTCAAGAAACAAAGTGTGTTCCCTCCTTGATACCTAAATATTGTTACTGTTGTTAAGTACCATCAAGTAGGTTCCAACCCATGGTGATCCTTGTATAGGATTTCTGAGAAGGAGCTAGTAGCTTTGAACCACTGGCCTTGTAGTCCAGCACATTATCCTGCAGCACCACACCAGGACTACCACATATTGTTATTAAGTGCTGTCTAATCAGTTCCAGCTCAGAGCAATTATGTATAGGGTTCCTAAGGAGCAGCTGGTAGGTTTGAACTACCAACATTATGGTTAGCAGTCCAGTGCTTATCCTACAGCGCTGAACCCTGACTCTTACATTAAAGCTCCATTAATATTAACGGTTCTTATTAGCATCCATAACAGAAATCAAAAGCTCCCAAATCACATCAGTTTATGCAATACTAAGGGTCTTCAAAAGTTCATGGAAATTTTCCATTATGTTTTAATTCCATTTGAAGTCCCTTCACATACTGACATGTACATCTGAAAGAGGCATGTTAAAACATAAACTGAGACTCTATGGAAATTGTCTCCACCTTAATAGAGCAATTTTTATTAAGATTAGTAATATGTGAGAATATCGCTTCATGCTTCAAGTTAAATATATCCCTAGAAAGGGATGGGAAGCCCAGATAACGCAAACATGTAACTTAAAGAAAAAAAAAAAAACGTAGTCACTGAAAGTCCTATGGTGTACAGTTCTACTCTGGTACACACAAAGGGTCACCATGAGTTGAGATTGATTGGAAATTAGTTTTAGAGAGGTTTTAGTCCACTCAAGGGGGCCTCGGAAGAAAGGTCTGGCAATCATAAGCCATTGTAAACTCTATGGAGCACAGTTCTACTACTGGCATGCATGGAGTTGCCATGAGTTGTTCTCATAGCAACTGGTTAACACAGTTTACATGCTAGTTGGTCAAAGAGAAATATCCTACTGCAGTCACACATTGGCACTTAATGTGAAATATAACTTTCTCAAAATCACACCCTATATTGCATAAATTAAGTCTTACTACTTTAAATTACCAAAATTTATGGTAGTGTAAACTGCTGGGAAATGCTGGTTATTACAAAATTGAAGCTTAATAATTCTAACCCTTCAGTATTTTCAAGCATTCAGGAAAGGTGCAAAATTGTACAGATGAGACATTTTTAACGAGAGTTGAAGCAACCTCAGAAAACTCACAATCTCGATTTTTGTGACCCCAAAACTACTAACACAGTTCAAAGCTGTCAACAGATGAACAATGACAGACCCTCAGTAGCTGGCAATGGGACTGGAACATAGCGATGGCTCAATAAATATATTAGTAATGACTGAACGATTAAATGCCTTAACAACAACAACAAAACAAATAAAATGGTCTTTAACTCACAACACTACCAACAAAAATCTTAAACCACAAAGTAAAAGCATGCTAAAAGAGCCAATTGTTCTATTAACAAAATACATTTTTAAATATTCGTTTAAAATTTTTCAAGTCCACAAAGAAAAATGTTAAGTGAGCCAATAATTAAACTTTAATTAATAATCAGCACTCAGTGTTGGGGGAGAAATGAAAGAGGAAAATATGTCAATATATTAAGCATGTTTAATGGGTGCCATAAATCAAACCTTCCCATGAATTTTCTAGAGCAAATTCATGCCAATCTTTGAGCCTATTGTCACTTTCACACATGCTCACAGGAACAAAATGACAAAGAATGCTATGCCTGAACCACTGGATTCAGGGCACAAAACACTTGATTAACAATTGTCAAGGCTAACAATAGTAAATATTGACAGATATTTTCAAAATAAATTAAACCTATCAGTTCCAACATAAATCTAAGCTCCTGTTTTCTTTAAAGAATTCACTTGACTGTTTGACTTCCAGACGTTTTCGTGTGTTTTTTTTTTAATGTGGCTACAACCTCCTTGTGTGAGACAACTGGAACTGAAGAACCTTTTACCAACTGCTGATGAATACCGTTCAACATTTTCAGACAAAAGAGCGTTAACCATGATTGCATACACATTTACTCTTCCCCCATAAATGCGTGTTCTCCCAAATTTCATCTTCTGTCGTATACTTGAAGTTAAATACAGCAAGTTGAAATTTTAGTCTACAGCACTCCAGTGTCTTACTAGCAGTGTAACTGCTACATCTGGTGGCAGCACACTGGCATGCAAGAAGCCAGAAAACTTAGAAAACAATTGTAACCGATCTGGTGCGTGTTTGCTGTAACCTTTACACGGATATTTCCTATAAAACCCACGACCCTGCCAGGGAAGAACAGTAGCCTACTTGCTGAGAGAGAGAACGCACAAACACGCAGGAGGTGATGGCGAACGAGAGAAAGTTGCAACCATCTGGAGGGGTGGTTTAAAAGCCTGCCCACGAGTCGGTCTGTCGTTTAAATTGCTCGCGGGCAGGGGATCAAAGTCTGCTTAGATAATCCCGGCGTCTCTCCTCCCCCCGCCCCAAAGGAAGAGACCCCGCAAACGAGGTGCATCCAGGTCCCCGGCAGCCACGCTCGCGGAGCGGGGACCGCCTCTGTGGGAGGAGTGCTAGGGGGAAAGGGAGGGGGCTGGAGGATGAATGCTCCAACGAGAGGAAAACCCACCAGAGACAGAAGGCCAGGAGGTTAAGAGTACCGAGTGTCCTAGCAAATCAGGCAGAAAGGGACTGGGGTCCAAGGAGAGGCTACCCACCCTCGCAGAACTGGCTTGTAGGCACCCCACACGCGTCTGTGCGCTTTGCCCGTGCCCACCAGCCCGCACCCGCATGCCCGTCTCCTCCGCCACCCGTGAACCACCACCCACAGGCAGCGCACTACCTCCCCCGAGCCCCGCGGCCTCGCGGCCACCTCGCCACCATCCCCCACCCCAGGGTCGTGGGGAGGAGACCCGCGGGGCGCGGGGGCCGCGGCACGGAGGGGGGCCCGCGAGCGGGCGCAGCGGCGCTTACCTTCCCTGGGCCTCCCGGATGGCGGCGTGTGATTCAGCAGGGACCTGGCCGCCGCCGCCGAGCCCGGGGTTGGAGACGTGGAGAGCTGGGACCAAGATGGCGGCCCCTCCAAACTTCCACTGCTACTTTGGACACTCATCAAGCTACTTTCTGAGAACCTGACTCTGCCCCTGCGACGGCAGCAGCGGCAACGGCACCGGCACCCGCCTCCGTCATGGCGGGAGCCGCGCTGAGGGCGACGAAGAGCGTGAGGGCAGGCAGGGGAGAGTCAAGGGGATGGGGGAGGAAGCCAAGAAGGGGGAGGTGGAGAGGGAAGAGGTGAAGGGAGGAGAGGGGACGGGGAGGAGGAAAAGGGGGAGAAGAGAAGGAGCCGGCGGGCGGGCGCGCCGGGGGAGAGGCGGAGGGAAGGAGCGCGGCGGTAGGGGCGTCGAGGGGGCGCCCGCCGGGATCGGAGCGCGGGCGGAGCGCGGGCAGCGCCGGCTGAAGAGACTTCCGCGGGCGGAACCTGCCGGCACCTCTGCAGTGCGTCGGCCCCCGGCGTCGTCCGGGCGGCGGCGGCAGCGGACGGTGGGTGGCGGCTGAGGCGGCGGCGGTGGGATAACCTCTGCATCAGTTACAGGCGGCGGCGGCGTCACGCGCCGCCTGTGCAAACACTATCGCGAGGCTCCTGCGCCTCCGGTAGCAGCGGCGGCAGCCGGAGCAGGCATGGGGGAGGGACCTGCCAGGGGCTGGGGGCGGGAGGGGGGTGGGGGGTGGAGAGGGAGCGAGCGCGGGAGGGAGGAGAAGCAGCCGAAGGGGCGCCCCCGGCGCGCCCGCGGATCCCAGCGCGGGAGCCCCGGGCCGGCGGACTCGTGTGCGCGGGCCGCTCTCCCAGCTCTGGCCGGAGGGAGGCGCGCCCCCTCCACTTCGCTCCGGCTCCCGCGCTGCCACCTGACTCCCCTTCTCCCGCGGAAGCGCGCCTGGCTCCGACCCACACCCAGCCTGGCGAGAAATGCTTCTGCTCTCGCTCGGCTGTAGCTTCTCCGTAGTTTAACGTGGTCGTTTCTCAAAATGGAACTGAAAAGTTGAAAGTTGCTTCCTTCTTGCGCCAGTGTACTGTCCAAAAAACCCTGTGTGCGTCTCCCGGTCTGCAGAATGAGAGTCATTACCGAATAAAAGAAGTGAGGAAATAAGTTGGGGAGGGGTATGTCGGGTGGTAAACTTCGTGACTATTTTCTAAAAGCAAAAAATGTTTAGTAAAGGAATTGAAAATTACTAACGGTTGTAAACTCTCCTTGTGATATAGCAGTCCTTTGTTTTAAAACAGGAAATTTAAAATAGAAAACATATAACACTGAATTTAAATATTTAGGAAAATTAATCCAGTGATAATCTTGTAGAAAACGGTATGGTTTCCTACTAAGTGCTGATGAAATCCTGTATAGTTTCCGAGGAGTGGCTAGTGAGTTTGAACCGCTGACTTCGCGGTTAATAGTCCAGTGCTACAGGGCCACACCAGGACTCCATGATTATTTCTAGAAAGTTCCCATTTGTTTCCAATGCCCCGCCTTATCCTGACTAGTAAATCCCAAAGCAAATTACAGCATTTGCTAAAATTTATAGACGTCATGTGGTTTTCCCCACACATGCACCAAGGATTGGGCATCTTGTACATAAGAGTAGTCTAGTTGTTCGGGGAAAGTACAAGGTTATTACTGCTCTCTTTTAAAAGCTGAATTGAATAGAACACTAAAAAGATTATGATATAGAGCAACTATACAGGCATGTGGAAATAGCATGATTACCAGGGGACAAAAATGTCATTTCTATTTTCTATTTTTATGACTTTGCATTTCTCATAGTAATGTTTTGTTCAGATAAACTATCATACTAGAATAGAACTAGTAATTTTAGTTTTATGCTTCAGATTCTTAAATGAGTTTTCAGTCATGGTCTGCTTTTCAAACTTAAGATGAGTTGTTGTTGGGTGAAGTCAAGAAACACTGCCAAGCCCTACACCATTATCACAAACCTATGTTTGAGCCCACTGTTGCAGATGTCAAGCCATCTTATTGAGGGCCTTCCTCTTTTTGCTTACCTCTGCTTTACCCAGCATGGTGTCCTTCTCCAGAGACTTTTGCCTCCTGATAACTCAAAAAACAAAAAACTCACAGGCATTGAGTCAATTCTGACTCATAGCAACCCTATGTAGGGTTTTCAAGACTGTTAATTTTTAGGGGAAACAGATGTTGTTAGCTGTTGTCAAGTCAGTTCCAACCCATAAAGACACTGTATAGGGTTTCTGAGGAGCAGCTGGTGAATTTGAATCACCGACCTCATTTTTTCCCTACCTTTTAAACCACCAGTCTTTTGGTTAGCAGCCCAATGCTTACCCTACAACAACACCAGGGTCCTTTCCCTCCTGCTATCTTGTCCGAGGATTCTGGTGTGGCACTGTAGAATAAATATTGGACCACGAGGTCAGTTTGAACTGCAAGGTCAGCAGTTCAAACCCACCAGCCACTCCTCAGAAACCCTATACAGGATTGTTATGAGTCGAAACCTACTCAACTGCACTTAACAGCAACATCTTGTCCAAAATATGTGAGACAAAGTGTCTTCATCCTTGCTTCGAAGACAAATTTGTTCATTATTCTGGCAGCCCTTGGTAATCAGTATTCTTCACCAACATCGTAAGTCAAATGCATCAGTAAGTAACATCAAAGATTTCATTTTACTTGGATCCACAATCAATGCCCATGGAAGCATCATCCAAGAAAGCTTATGATATATTACATTGAATTAATCTGCTACAAAAGACTTAAATAGATCTCACAAGTTAAACAGCTTTATTGAGATATAGATGACATTCAATAAACTGCACATATTTAATGTGTACAAGTTGATCAATTTTGACATGTATATGCCCTTGAAACCATCTATACAATCAAAATAATAGTGAATATATCCATCATGTCCTCCCAAAGTTTCCTTTAACCTTTGAGGTTCCTCCTCTGCTCTACCCCCATCCCCAGGTAACCACTGTCACTACAGATTCCTTTGCATTTTCTAAAATTCTAAATGTACAGTAGGCACTCTTTGTCTACTACTCTCATTCAACATAATTAATTTGAGAGTCAATCACATTGTTGAATTTGTCAATAGTTCATTCTTTTTTATTGCTGAGCATGATTCCATTGTATGAATATATCACACTTTGTTTATCTAGTAACCTGTTGATAGATACTTGTGTTATTGCCATTTTTAGGTATTACAAATAATGCTTCTACGAAATTTGATATGCAAGTTGTGGGTGCAAATATACCATTCTTTCTCTTGGATACATACTTAGAAGTTTACCATTCGATTTTTTTATCATAGCATATGCACTCAGCCAACACTCATCTGTCAGTTTGTCATTACTGTGGTGACTTGTATGCTGCTGTAATGTTGGAAGCTATGCCACCAGTATTTTAGATACTAGCAGGATCACCCAGGGTGGACAGGTTTCAGCAGACTACTTCTGAATGTTTAGCCAATAACAACCTAATGAATAGTAGTGACACATTATCAGATACAGTGCTGGAAGAGGAACCCTCAGATTGGAAAACACTTCAGATACAACTGGGGAAGAGCTGCCTCCTCAAAGTAGAGTTGACTTTAAGGACAGGAATGGAGCAAAGTTTTCAGATCTTCATTTGCTAGGATGACAACTCAAAGTAGGGAAAAACAGCTGCAAGCATCCATTAATAATCGGAACGTGGAATGTATGAGGTATAAGTCTAGGAAAGTTGGAATTCATCAAAAATGAAATGGAACACATAAAGATTGATATCCTAGACAATACTGAACTGAAATGGAGTGGTTTTGGCCATTTGGAATCTCACGTTCATATGGTTTTCTATGCTGATAAGAACTATTGAAGAGGGATGGTATTGCATTCATTCAAAAAGATCTATCTTGAAGTACAATGCTGTCTATGATAGGATAATATCCACACCCTTATAAGGAAGACTGCAAAGTCAGTTTGAACTGGTTCAGGCTCACCAGCTGCTCCTCGAAAACCCTATATAATGTTGTTATGGGTCGGAACTGACTCGACAGTACTTAACAACAACAATGATAACAAGGAAGGCCAGTGAATTAATAATTCACTCACACAAACCACTAAAGCCAGTGATGATGAAATTAAAGATTTCTACCAACTTTCATTCTGAAACTGATCAAACATGCAATCAAGATGAATTGATAATTACTGTTGATTTGAATGCAAAAGTTGGAAACAAAGTAGAAGGGTCAGTAGTTAGAAGATACAGCCTTGGTCAAAGAAATGTGATGCTGTATATCACATAAAGTTTTCCAAGACCAAGGCCTTATATATTCCAAATACCTTTTTTTCAATAATATAAAAGGCAATTATATACCTGGACCTCACCAGATGGAAGACAAAGGAATCAAATTGACTACATCTGTGAGACCATGGAGACGCTCAATATCATTAGCCAAAACAAGGTCAGAGGTCAACTGTGGAACAGACCATTTTTTATAATTTTGCAAATTGCTCATATGCAAATTCAGGCTGAAGTTGAAGAAAATTAAGTCCATGGTAGCCAAAAATATGACCTTGACTATATCCCACTTGAATTTAGAGACATCTCAAGAACAGATTTGATGTATTAGACACTAATGACCGAAAACCAGAAGTTAATGGGATGACATTCAGAATAACATCCATAAAGAAAGCAGAAGGTCATTTAAAAGACAGGAAAGAAAGAAGACCAAAATGGATGTCAGAAGACACTCTGAAACTTGCTCTTGAACGTAGAAGCTAAAGCACCTGGAAGAAAATGAGGAAGTAAAAGAGCTGAATGGAAAGTTTTTATAAAGGGCAGCTCAAAAAGACAAAGTATTATAATGAAATGTGCCAAGACTTGGAGTTAGGAAACCAAAAAGTAAGAATGTGCACAACATTTCTCAAGCTGAAAGAAGGAAAAATTCAAGCCTCTATTTGCAATATTAAAGGATTTTATGGGCAAAATATTCAGTGATGCAGGAGGAATACACAGTCACTGTACCAAAACAAATTGGTCGATGCTCAACTATTTCAATAAGTAGGATATGATCGAGACTCCAGGAATTGACGGAATACTAGTTAAAATGTTACAACAAGTTGATGTAGCACTGGAGGCGCACTCACTCATGTATGCCAAGAAATTTAGAAAACAGCTATCTAGCCATATTTGTGCCCATTCCAAAGAAAGGTGACCCAATGGAATGCAGAAATCATCAAACAATATCAATATCACATGCAAGTAAAATTTGCTGAAGATAATTTAAAAACCATTGCAGCACTACATTGACATGTAGTTACCAGAAATTCAAGCCAGATTCAGAAGAGCACGTGAAACAAGGGATATTATTGCTGATGTCAGATGCATCTTAACTGAAAGCAGAGAAGACCAGAAAAATGTTTACCTGTGCTTTATTAACTATGCAAAGGCATTCGACTATGTGGATCATAATAAACTATGGATAACATTACGAAGAATGGGTACACCAGATCATTTCATTGTGTTTATTAGGAACCTATGCATATACAAAGAGGCAGTTGTTCGAATAGAGTCAGAACTCTCAGGAGGGACCATTTCCAATGTAGTCATGGCTGCTACCACCAACCCACCACAGTTCTCGCCACTGGAGCTTGTGGACAAGTGTCTAGTATCAAGAATTCACATCGTAATGAAGAGTGATAAGGAAATTGTTGGCATGCTTCTAGACTTTGGTGACCTTTAAAATCATACCAGAAGGAAAAATTACTACTATATTTGACTGTTGTTGTTGTTAAGTGCCATCGACTCGTTTCCGACCCATAGCAACCCTGTATAGGGTTTCCAAGGAGCGGCTGGTGAGCTTGAACCGCCGACCTTGCAGTTCAGACGGCTTTGCAGTCTTGTGGATTAACCCACAGCACCACACCAGGACTCTTTTGACTAGATTTTACTAAATGGAAATAATGTAACAATGTTGGTTCTGGGAGAAGGAACTGAGTTTGAGTGGATTTTCTTGACTTTGTTTTATAATGCCAATAAAAATGGTTTATTAAAAAAAAAAAAAGTTTTCATCTTAAGATTCCATAACTCTTAAGTTTCCCATTAAGGGGAAATGCTTTGAAGATGCATTATAAGTGCCAATTTTTGTAAGTTAATCATGCTTGTCTTGGAAAAAAAGTAAAAAAATTTCTTTTTAAAAACTAAAATGAAGATGCATTTGATTTAAAAAATGAGTAGTGGCTAACCTTGAGTTATGAGATTACATAATTGTTATTGCCTCTTTTATGCTTCTCAAAATTTATACAATTAATCATGTGTTTCTTTTTATATTCAGAAAAAAAGTCAGTGAATACTTTCCCCAGTAATTTAAGCATACAATGGGCCTCTGGACAAAAATTATCATGGTGGTGGTGATGTGCCGTCAAGTCGACTCCAACTCATAGCGACCCTGTATAGGGTTTCCAAAGCCATAAATCTTTACGGGAGCAGAAAGCCTCATCTTTTCTCCCATTGAGCTACGGTAAACTTGAACTTTGGTCTTGAAGTTAGCAGCCCATCTCATAATCCACTACATTAACAGGGTTCCTTAGCTATTATATTATTGTTGTTGTTGTTAAGTGCCATCAAATCAGTTCCCACCCATAGCGACCCTGTATAGGGTTTCCGAGGAGCAGCAGGTATCTGGCACATTCCCACAGTGCCACACCAGGACTCCAGCTAGTACATAGTTATTTACAAAAAAAAAAGACCGTCAGATGGGATGGGTAGAGCAAGTCAGAAGAGTTCAGATTCAGACGGAAAAGGATACATCTAACTCTAGGGAAAGAAAAATCTCAGGAGCTATGAAAAAGATCACTGGAAGGGGATCTTTGGCAAGTTTCTTTGGGGAGATATTCTCAGAAAGAAAACCAACAAAACAGGAGTGAATTGAGCAAGTGTAAGGAGAATGCAGTAAATTTGCCTAGAAAGTATAGAGAAGAAACTGAGCAGAGTGGTGTATTTGTGGATTGAGTGCTGTGTGAAGACAGGAAATCCAGGCCCTAGTACAGTGCCTGACTCTGTCAAGGAATAATAAAAATCATTGAGCAGGGATACAGCTGAAGAAATGATGCAGGAGAAGTAGTTGTCAAGGATCCCCTTAATAAAAGGTCAATATATAAGGGAGGTCTGAGTCCTGATCTATCGTTGTTAAGTGCTGTCGAGTCAGTTCCAACTCATAGCGACCCTGTATAGAGTTCCCAAGGAGTGGCTGGTGAGATTGAACAGCCCACCTTGATAATCATTATTTGCAACTAAATTTACTGTAGATTCATTTCTATTTACATACCATTGTATTGCATTTATAAAAGGCTTATTACATTCTACATGTAATAAAATGCATTTTGTTCTTCTTAACATTTCACTCCTTCTAAAGTTGAGGAAATTATCAACGTTTTAAGCTACCACCATCCCTTTTCTCCCAACCAACCAGAAATGAGCCTAGAGTCTGGATGAGGTATTTTTCTAAGCACTCCCATACAGTGGGTGTTAGAAGCACTCATCTCACCCAGAGAATAGATAGGGTGCACCTCTTCCCAACTCTGTGTATAGTAATGTCACGCTAGTTGTTTGAAATTGGCCAGGGTAAGAGTATTTCTCCTCTACAAATCAGGGTTTCCTCTCTCTACCAGAGCCAGTTATTAAGCATTCACTAACACTGATCTAACAGAGTCCTGGTGTGGCACTGTGGGCTAATGCATCATCAGACTGCAAAGTCATTTGAACTGCAAGGTTGGTGGTTCAAGCCCACCAGCTGCTCCTCGAAAACCCTATACAGAGTTGCTATGGATCGGAACCAACTCTATGGCACTTAACAACAATAGGACTTCTACCTTAACTCCTCTCAATCATGTTCCATCCTAGTGTGGCTCTGTGGGCTAATGGTCAGACTGCAAAGTCCTTTGAACTGCAAGGTTGGTGGTTCAAGCTCACCAGCTGCTCTTTGGAAACCCTATACAGGGTCACTATGGTTCGGAATCGACTGTACTGCACTTAACAACAACACTGATCTTATAGTCATTGCCTGTGTGGTGCTGTGTCATGTCCCCTATCCCACCCTACCACCAGGGTTAAAAGCCAATGGGAGGACAAAGACTTTGTCAGTCATGGTTACAACTATTTTTCCTAACATTTAGCACCTGCCTGGCATACAGTTGGTGCTGAAAACATATTTGTTGACTCTGTCACCCACACAGCTGGTTAAGCTAACATGCTGATAAACACCAGGGTTGGCCACTCTAGCAGAAGAAAAGAGAGCCAAGTGTCCCTCCACCTCCTCACATTCATCCTTCATTTGCCAAAGTTCATGGATTGTGAAAGTTCATTTTAGGGTTGGCAGATAAAATATATATTTTGCATGGAGCATATTTTATACTAAAATGTTTTTGTTGTTTATCTGAAATGTAAATGTAACTGAGTGTTCTATATTCTTATTTGCTATACATGCCAATCCTAGACCTTTTTTTGAGTTAAGCAAGGAATAATTAATGAGATGTTACTTAATAAATTTGAAGAGGCTATGACCTGACTGGGACCATCGTAACAACTATGTCCTAGAGAAATTCTTGCTCATGTACACTATGAAATAATAATAATGTCCCTAATACTATTGTTTGTAGTATCCTAAAACACCCAAATGCTCAGTGATAGGATAAATAAACTAGTTATGTATATTCAGAGGAGGCCTGATGGTGCTCATCTGCTAACAGAAGGGTCAGCTGTTTGAACTCACCAGTCACTTCACAGTAAGAAAATGTGGCAATCTGCTTCCATAAAGATTACAGCCTTGGAAACCCAATGGGTCATTTCTAGTCTATCCTATTGGGTCGCTGTGAGTCCCAATCGACTCCACAGCAGGTGGGTTTGGTTTGAGTTTGATGTATATTCAGACAATGTAATACTATCTATATCTTATAGGTTGACTTGTGATACCCTACCCCCCAATTACAAAAGGACTTCAAAAAGTTCGTGAAAAAATTATCTTTTCACTTGATTTTTTCCTACGAACATTTTAAAGCCCCCCTGTATGTGTCAACTTGACTAGATCACGGTTCTCATCAATGAGACAGGATACAATCTATAGGATTAGGCTGTATGAAGAGTCTATCTCTTTTGAAATACAAAAGGAATTAAATATGTGAACATAGAAAGAGTGACTTACTACCACCAAGAAAGAAGTACTGGGCGCCCAGTGCATCCTTTGGATCCACGGCTCTTATGCTGAGAAGCTCCTAGACACAGTTAAAGGCCAAGATACATGGAGATCTCCAGGGAACTTCAAGCTGACAGATGTTGAAAGGAGACAAAGACCTTTTCCCAGATCTAACAGAAGAAGCAAGTCTTCTCCTGGAGCTGGTGCCCTGGATTTGGCCTTCTAGTCTCTTAAACTGAGAGAAAATTAACTTCTGTTTGTTAAAGCCATTTACTTACGGCATTTCTAACTAGATTTAGCAGCACTAGATAACTAAGACATTTTACAGCAATAAAAATCCTCATAAACAATGTTAATTAAAAAGAAGTTACAGAAGAATGAATTCAGTTTGATTGCACTTATAAAAAATTCAAAGCTAAATAACATATTATTCAGGAGTATATATGTGGTAAAAAAAAAATAGAAAGGAAAAAAGAGGAATTAGAAGCTAAAATCTAAGCGGTTACCTTTGTCAAGAAGAAGGGGGGATGAAATTATGAGGACAATCAGGCTTTGAAATCATTGCTAAATGTACCACTTGTTAAGTTGGGTGGTAGGTACAGAAGAGTTTGCTTTATTATTTTTCTTTAACTATACATATATAATAGATATACTCTTGTATAAATGAAATATTACATTTTAAATGTTAAATGAGGAGTGCTGGCCTTTTTATCAGAGTCAAAGGAAATGACAACACCGCCGCCTCTGCCTGATTCACTCCCAGGTTTTGATTTTCTTCTTTGTCCAAACATATACTTCCAGATCGAAGACCTCAGAACGCCTGCTCTACCATCTCAACACATCACCCTGTTGTTGTTGTTGTTATGTGCCTTGGAGTCAGTTCCAACTCATAATGACCCCATACAGGGTTTCCGAGGCTATAAATCTTTATGGGAGCAGAAAGCCTCATCTTTCTCCCATGGAACAGCTGGTAGTTTCGAACTACTGACCCTGAGGTTAGCAGCCTGATTCGTAACCACTACACTATGGTTGCTGTTGTTGTTGTTGTGTCCAATTGGATCCAATTCATAGCAACTCTGTATAGGGTTTCTGAGAGCAACTGGTGGTTTGAACAGCCCATTTCTTATCTTACAGAAAAAAAAATGGCTCCCTTACACTGGATATGGAGAACTCTCATCTCATTGAATTTGTTTTACCTATGCTGCACAATTCACAAAGCCAGTACTAGAAGGTTTGGGTTTCCAAATTCCTAAAGAGGTAGCTTTAGGGGTTTCTGCATAATAGGCTGTTACACTTTCTCTGCTCTTCCAAACAATGGAAATGGTTTCACTCAGGTTTGTCAACCCATTTAAAAAGCCTTGGTCAAAAGGGGTAAAAAATAAAAAGACCTTGGTCCATGCATTAAAAACAAACCGGAATTACTAGATTCTCAAAAGCAATTCATTTTGCCTGAGGCTCAAAATGTCATAACCAACTTTAGAACAGTATTTTGTTGTTAAGTGCTGAAGAGTCAGTTCCGCCTCATAGTGACTCTGTAAAGGGGTTTCTGAAGAGCAGTTGGCCTTTGGTTCAAACTGACCTTGCAGCCCAGTGCTTTGTCTCACAGCACCACACCAGGACTCATTACCCTCCCCCAAAAGTACTCTAGAAGCTGACCTACAAGGACATGAGTATTACGAAATGTTTACGAAAAACAAAGTACAACAAACAGTGCTCATATAATAGACTCATATTCAACAATGTACCTATTAACAATGCAGGCAATTTAGGAAAGTAATTAAGAAAATATATAAAATCATTTGTAGCTCATGTTCTACTTCATGTATCTTCAGTTTCACTGGTTTAACTGAGAAATAAATTCATCAGTTAGAGGATCCCAAAATGTAACCCTTGACTTTATTTCTGCAGTACAGACTTTTTTTGTAGGCAAATAGATTGGTGTTTCTGTTCATTTAAAAAAAACACACAACTTTGATTTTTAACAAGATCTTTTCAACTCTACAATTTTAAGACATTCAGAACTACTTATTGCTTTTAATCAAACTTTTAGAATGTTAAATCTTTTTAAATTTGATACATAACAAAAACAAGAAGAGACATATATGACTTCATACATAGTTAGAAACTTTGAAACAATACAGGAATGCCAAGAGTTGATGAAATTTCTCCCTTTTTCCTATCCCCCTAAAACCCCATACAGTAAATATGGCACCATGAAATAAGAGAGGGGCTTCTGAAAGTTATATAACTAATACTCTGTTCCTTGATCCAGGTATTGATTAGAAATATTTTTGTGTGTTCTATATTTGAGCATTTATTAAGCTATATATTTATGATAAAAAGTTAGAAATTTAAAAAATAAAGATATTCATGATGTGATTCTAAATATTTACATACACACATTTAAAGGAAAGTAAATTTTTGCTATAGTTATTTAATGGGAAAATAAAAAGATATTAAAAAAGGAAAATGTTAACATGAAGGAAAATGAATGGTGGTTTATTATGGAAAGCAGAAAAGAAAACAATGTCTTGAACATAATACAATAAAATTTCTATAAATGTCACTGTGTGAAAGTCCTTGGCTAAATGTTCATCCACTAACCTTTTTTTTTTTTTTGCTTTAGACATTTAGTAAAGAAAGTCATTTGGGAATGGTTTACAACCTGTATATCCATTGATTTTGAAAATAGTTACAGACTGATAAACATTTCAGTAAATTTAAATAGATATTTATCGAGGGCATACCCTGGGTAAAATAGTTCACCAGGTGAAGTGAGAATGCAAAGATGAGTCAAACATGGAGCTTAGAGTTGAAGTTGTTGTTAAGTGCCACTGAATCAGTACTGACTCATAGCGACCTTAAGCACAGCAGAATGAAGCACGTCTCAATCCTGGGCCAACCTCACTATTGTTGCCATGCTTGAATCCATCGATGCTGCTACTTGGCCATTCCATCTTGTTGGGGGTCTTCCTCTTTTTCTCTGACTCTTCACCTTACCAAACATGATATCCTTCTCCAGCGACTGGTCCCTCCTTGGACTTCCTCCTTCAGTATCATTGGCTCTTGATCATATGCTACCTCTTGAAACGGTTGAACATTAGCCATTTCCT